>NC_069499.1:931235737-931478237 GCF_027579735.1 Bombina bombina | reverse complement strand
TACAGAATTCCAACATTGCAGTGCTATGCCTCAAATCATGACTGCACAGAATGAAACTCCCTAGCTATATATGTATATATATACCATAGTCACATTATACCAACTCCCCCTTGTGTTTGCTTATATTTCTATATATATATATATATTTTTATATATATATTTCTTCTGTTATGTGTGATCAGTCCACGGGTCATCATTACTTCTGGGATATAACTCCTCCCCAACAGGAAATGCAAGAGGATTCACCCAGCAGAGCTGCATATAGCTCCTCCCCTCTACGTCAGTCCCAGTCATTCTCTTGCACCCAACGACTAGATAGGATGTGTGAGAGGACTATGGTGGTTATACTTAGTTTTTATGACTTCAATCAAAAGTTTGTTATTTTAAAATAGCACCGGAGCGTGTTATTACTTCTCTGGCAGAGTTTGAGGAAGAATCTGACAGAGATTTTTTACTATGATTTTAACCGGAGTCGTTAAGATCATATTGCTGTTCTCGACCATCTGAGGGAGGTAAAGGCTTCAGATCAGGGGACAGCGGGCAGATGAATCTGCATTGAGGTATGTGGCAGTTTTTATTTTCTGAATGGAATTGATGAGAAAAGCCTGCCATACCGTTAAAATGACATGTATGTATACACTTCAGTATTCTGGGGATGGTATTTCACCGGAACTACTGTGTTAAAGGTCACTAATCCTTTTAATAACTATTCTCATGTTAAACGTTTTTGCTGGAATGTAGAATCGTTTACATTGCTGAGGTACTGTGTGAATAAATGTTTGGGCATTATTTTCCACTTGGCAGTTTTTTGCTTTAATTGTGACAGTTTCGTTTCTCTTCACTGCTGTGTGGGAGAGGGAGGGGCCGTTTTTGGCGCTCTTTGCTACGCATCAAAAAATTCCAGTCAGCTACTTTTATATTCCTGCATGATCCGGTTCATCTCTGACAGATCTCAGGGGTCTTCAAACTTCTTTGAAGGGAGGTAAATTCTCTCAGCAGAGCTGTGAGAATTCTTATAGTGACTGTGTATAAAAAACGTTGTTTTGTTTTCTTATGTACAAATTTAATTAGTGCTGTTTTTTTTTACTAATGGGAACAAACCTTTGCTAAAAGTTGTGTTGTTTTAAAATTTGATGCAATAACTGTTTTTCAGTTCATTATTTCAACTGTCATTTAATCGTTAGTACCTCTTTGAGGCACAGTACGTTTTTTGCTAAAAAAGATTATAACCAAGTTGTAAGTTTTTTTGCTAGTGTGTTAAACATGTCTGACTCAGAGGAAGATATCTGTGTCATTTGTTCCAATGCCAAGGTGGAGCCCAATAGAAATTTATGTACTAACTGTATTGATGCTACTTTAAATAAAAGTCAATCTGTACAATGTGAACAAATTTCACCAAACAGCGAGGGGAGAGTTATGCCGACTAACTCGCCTCACGCGACAGTACCTGCATCTCCCGCCCGGGAGGTGCGTGATATTTTGGCGCCTAGTACATCTGGGCGGCCATTACAGATAACATTACAAGATATGGCTACTGTTATGACTGAAGTTTTGTCTAAATTACCTGAACTAAGAGGCAAGCGTGATCACTCTGGGGTGAGAACAGAGTGCGCTGACAATGCTAGGGCCATGTCTGATACTGCGTCACAGCTCGCAGAGCATGAGGACGGAGAGCTTCATTCTGTGGGTGACGGTTCTGATCCAAACAGATTGGACTCAGATATTTCAAATTTTAAATTTAAATTGGAGAACCTCCGTGTACTACTAGGGGAGGTCTTAGCAGCTCTCAACGATTGTAACACTGTTGCAATACCAGAAAAACTGTGTAGGTTGGATAAATACTTTGCGGTACCGGCGAGTACTGACGTTTTTCCTATACCTAAGAGACTAACTGAAATTGTTACTAAGGAGTGGGATAGACCCGGTGTGCCGTTCTCACCCCCTCCAATATTTAGAAAGATGTTTCCAATAGACGCCACCACTCGGGACTTATGGCAAACGGTCCCCAAGGTGGAGGGAGCAGTTTCTACTTTAGCTAAGCGTACCACTATCCCGGTGGAGGATAGCTGTGCTTTCTCAGATCCAATGGATAAAAAATTAGAGGGTTACCTTAAGAAAATGTTTGTTCAACAAGGTTTTATATTACAACCCCTTGCATGTATCGCGCCGATTACGGCTGCGGCAGCATTTTGGATTGAGTCGCTTGAAGAGAACCTTAGTTCCTCTACGCTAGACGACATTACGGACAGGCTTAGAGTCCTTAAACTAGCTAATTCTTTCATTTCGGAGGCCGTAGTACATTTAACCAAACTTACGGCTAAGAACTCAGGATTCGCCATACAGGCACGCAGGGCACTGTGGCTAAAATCCTGGTCAGCTGATGTTACTTCTAAGTCCAAATTACTTAATATACCTTTCAAGGGGCAGTCCTTATTCGGGCCCGGTTTGAAAGAAATTATCGCTGACATTACGGGAGGTAAGGGCCACGCCCTACCTCAAGACAAGGCCAAAGCTAAGGCTAGACAGTCTAATTTTCGTCCCTTTCGGAATTTCAAAACAGGAGCAGCATCAACCTCCACTGCACCAAAACAGGAAGGAGCTGTTGCTCGTTACAGGCAAGGCTGGAAGCCTAACCAGTCCTGGAACAAAAGCAAGCAGGCCAGGAAACCTGCTGCTGCCCCAAAGACAGCATGAACCGAGAGCCCCCGATCCGGGACCGGATCTAGTAGGGGGCAGACTCTCTCTCTTCGCCCAGGCCTGGGCAAGAGATGTTCAGGATCCCTGGGCACTAGGGATCATATCTCAGGGATACCTTCTAGACTTCAAATTATCTCCCCCAAGAGGGAGATTTCATCTGTCAAGGTTGTCAACAAACCAGATAAAGAAAGAAGCGTTTCTACGCTGCGTACAAGATCTGTTAACAATGGGAGTGATCCATCCGGTTCCGTGGTCGGAACAAGGACAAGGGTTCTACTCAAACCTGTTTGTGGTTCCCAAAAAAGAGGGAACTTTCAGGCCAATCTTAGATTTAAAGACTCTAAACAAATTCCTAAGAGTTCCATCGTTCAAAATGGAAACTATTCGGACAATCTTACCCATGATCCAAGAGGGTCAGTACATGACCACAGTGGATTTAAAGGATGCTTACCTTCACATACCGATCCACAAAGATCATCACCGGTATCTAAGGTTTGCCTTCTTAGACAGGCACTACCAGTTTGTAGCTCTTCCATTCGGATTGGCTACGGCTCCAAGAATCTTCACAAAGGTTCTGGGGGCCCTTCTAGCGGTACTAAGACCGCGAGGGATTTCGGTAGCTCCGTACCTAGACGACATTCTAATACAAGCTTCAAGCTTTCAAACTGCCAAGTCTCATACAGAGTTAGTTCTGGCATTTCTAAGGTCGCATGGATGGAAAGTGAACGAAAAGAAGAGTTCTCTCTTTCCTCTCACAAGAGTTCCATTCTTGGGGACTCTTATAGATTCTGTAGAAATGAAGATTTACCTGACAGAAGACAGGTTAACAAAACTTCAAAATGCATGCCGCGTCCTTCATTCCATTCAACACCCGTCAGTAGCTCAATGCATGGAGGTGATCGGCTTAATGGTAGCGGCAATGGACATAGTACCTTTTGCACGCCTACACCTCAGACCGCTGCAATTATGCATGCTAAGTCAGTGGAATGGGGATTACTCAGATTTGTCCCCTACTCTGAATCTGAATCAAGAGACCAGAAATTCTCTTCTATGGTGGCTTCATCGGCCACACCTGTCCAGGGGAATGCCATTCAGCAGGCCAGACTGGACAATTGTAACAACAGACGCCAGCCTACTAGGTTGGGGCGCTGTCTGGAATTCTCTGAAGGCTCAGGGACTATGGAATCAGGAGGAGAGTCTCCTTCCAATAAACATTCTGGAATTGAGAGCAGTTCTCAATGCCCTTCTGGCTTGGCCCCAGTTAATAACTCGGGGGTTCATCAGGTTTCAGTCGGACAACATCACGACTGTAGCTTACATCAACCATCAGGGAGGGACAAGAAGCTCCCTAGCAATGATGGAAGTATCAAAGATAATTCGCTGGGCAGAGTCTCACTCTTGCCACCTGTCAGCAATCCACATCCCGGGAGTGGAGAACTGGGAGGCGGATTTCTTGAGTCGCCAGACTCTTCATCCGGGGGAGTGGGAACTTCATCCGGAGGTCTTTGCCCAAATACTTCGACGTTGGGGCAAACCAGAGATAGATCTCATGGCGTCTCGCCAGAACGCCAAACTTCCTCGCTACGGGTCCAGATCCAGGGATCCGGGAGCAGTTCTGATAGATGCTTTGACAGCACCTTGGAACTTCAGGATGGCTTATGTGTTTCCACCCTTCCCGCTGCTTCCTCGATTGATTGCCAAAATCAAACAGGAGAGAGCATCAGTAATTCTAATAGCACCTGCTTGGCCACGCAGGACTTGGTATGCAGATCTAGTGGACATGTCATCCTGTCCGCCTTGGTCTCTACCTCTAAGACAGGACCTTCTGATACAGGGTCCATTCAAACATCAAAATCTAACTTCTCTGAAGCTGACTGCTTGGAAATTGAACGCTTGATTTTATCAAAACGTGGTTTTTCTGAGTCGGTTATTGATACCCTGATTCAGGCTAGGAAGCCTGTTACCAGAAGGATTTACCATAAAATATGGCGGAAATACCTATACTGGTGCGAATCCAAAGGTTACTCCTGGAGTAAGGTTAGGATCGCTAGGATATTGTCTTTTCTACAAGAAGGTTTAGAAAAGGGTTTATCAGCTAGTTCATTAAAGGGGCAGATTTCAGCTCTGTCCATCTTGTTACACAGACGTCTGTCAGAAAATCCAGACGTCCAGTCCTTTTGTCAGGCTTTAGCTAGGATCAAGCCTGTGTTTAAAGCTGTTGCTCCACCATGGAGTTTAAACTTAGTTCTTAACGTTTTACAGGGTGTTCCGTTTGAACCCCTTCATTCCATTGATATAAAAATGTTATCTTGGAAAGTTCTGTTTTTAATGGCTATTTCCTCGGCTCGAAGAGTCTCTGAGTTATCAGCCTTACATTGTGATTCCCCTTATCTGATTTTTCACTCAGACAAGGTAGTTCTGCGTACTAAACCTGGGTTCTTACCTAAGGTAGTCACTAACAGGAACATCAATCAAGAGATTGTTGTCCCATCCTTGTGTCCAAATCCTTCTTCAAAGAAGGAACGTCTTTTACACAATCTGGATGTAGTTCGTGCCCTCAAGTTCTACTTGCAGGCAACTAAAGATTTTCGCCAAACTTCTTCCTTGTTTGTCGTTTACTCTGGACAGAGGAGAGGTCAAAAAGCTTCTGCTACCTCTCTCTCTTTTTGGCTTCGTAGCATAATACGTTTAGCCTATGAGACTGCTGGACAGCAGCCTCCTGAAAGAATTACAGCTCACTCCACTAGAGCTGTGGCTTCCACTTGGGCCTTTAAGAATGAGGCCTCTGTTGAACAGATTTGCAAGGCTGCAACTTGGTCTTCGCTTCATACTTTTTCCAAATTTTACAAATTTGACACTTTTGCTTCTTCGGAGGCTATTTTTGGGAGAAAGGTTCTTCAGGCAGTGGTTCCTTCTGTATAATGAGCCTGCCTATCCCTCCCGTCATCCGTGTACTTTTGCTTTGGTATTGGTATCCCAGAAGTAATGATGACCCGTGGACTGATCACACATAACAGAAGAAAACATAATTTATGCTTACCTGATAAATTCCTTTCTTCTGTTGTGTGATCAGTCCACGGCCCGCCCTGTTTTAAGGCAGGTAAATATCTTTTAAATTATACTCCAGTCACCACTTCACCCTTGGTTACTCCTTTCTCGTTGTTTCTTGGTCGAATGACTGGGACTGACGTAGAGGGGAGGAGCTATATGCAGCTCTGCTGGGTGAATCCTCTTGCATTTCCTGTTGGGGAGGAGTTATATCCCAGAAGTAATGATGACCCGTGGACTGATCACACAACAGAAGAAAGGAATTTATCAGGTAAGCATAAATTATGTTTTTTATATATATATTTTTATATATATATTTTTATATATATATTTTTTTTGAGATATATATATATATTTATATATATATTTATATATATTTTTATATATATATATATATATGTATAGATATATATATATATATATATATATATATATATATATATATATATATATATATATATATATATATATTTATTTCATCCATTACTTGTGGGATATTCTCCTTCCCAACAGGAAGTTGCAAGAGGATCACCCACAGCAGAGCTGCTATATAGCTTCTCCCCTCACTGCCATACCCAGTCATTCTCTTGCAACTCTCAACTAAGATGGAGGTCGTAAGAGGACTGTGGTGTTTTATACTTATTTTATTTCTTCAATCAAAAGTTTGTTATTTTTAAATGGTACCGGAGTGTACTGTTTATCTCAGGCAGTATTTAGAAGAAGAATCTGCCTGCGTTTTCTATGATCTTAGCAGAAGTAACTAAGATCCTTTGCTGTTCTCACATATTCTGAGGAGTGAGGTAACTTCAGAGGGGGAATAGCGTGCAGGTTTTCCTGCAATAAGGTATGTGCAGTTAAAATATTTTTCTAGGGATGGAATTTGCTAGAAAATGCTGCTGATACCGAAGTAATGTAAGTAAAGCCTTAAATGCAGTGATAGCGACTGGTATCAGGCTTATTAATAGAGATACATACTCTTATAAAAGTGTATTTTAAAACGTTTGCTGGCATGTTTAATCGTTTTTTACATATGTTTGGTGATAAAACTTATTGGGGCCTAGTTTTTTCCACATGGCTGGCTTGAATTTTGCCTAGAAACAGTTCCCTGAGGCTTCCCACTGTTGTAATATGAGTGGGAGGGGCCTATTTTGGTGTTTTTTTGCACAGCAAAAATTACAGACACAGACATCCAGCTTCTTCCTGCATGATCCAGGACTTCTTTGAAGGGCTTAAAAGGCTTCAAAAGTCGTATTGAGGGAGGTAAAAAGCCACAGTAGAGCTGTGGCAGTTGTTGTGACTGTTTAAAAAACGTTTTTGTCATTTGTTATTCCGTTTTTGGTATTAAGGGGTTAATCATCCATTTGCAAGTGGGTGCAATGCTCTGCTAACTTATTACATACACTGTAAAAATTTCGTTAGTGTAACTGCATTTTTTCACTGTTATTTCAAAATTTGGGAAAATTTGTGTTTCTTAAAGGCGCAGTAACGTTTTTTATATTGCTTGTAAACTTGTTTTAAAGTGTTTTCCAAGCTTGCTAGTCTCATTGCTAGTCTGTTTAAACATGTCTGACACAGAGGAACCTACTTGTTCATTATGTTTGAAAGCCATGGTGGAGCCCCATAGGAGAATGTGTACTAAATGTATTGATTTCACCTTAAACAGTAAAGATCAGTCTTTATCTATAAAAGAATTATCACCAGAGGGTTCTGTCGAGGGGGAAGTTATGCCGACTAACTCTCCCCACGTGTTAGACCCTTCGCCTCCCGCTCAGGGGACGCACTCTAATATGGCGCCAATTACATCAGGGACGCCCATAGCGATTACCTTGCAGGACATGGCTGCAATCATGAATAATACCCTGTCAGAGGTATTATCTAGATTGCCTGAATTAAGATGCAAGCGAGATAGCTCTGGGGTTAGGAGAGATACAGAGCGCGCAAATGCTGTCAGAGCCATGTCTGATACTGCGTCACAGTATGCAGAACATGAGGACGGAAAACTTCAGTCTGTGGGTGACATCTCTGACTCGGGGAAACCTGATTCAGAGATTTATAATTTTAAATTTAAGCTTGAGAACCTCAGTGTATTGCTTGGGGAGGTATTAGCTGCTCTGAATGACTGTAACACAGTTGCAATTCCAGAGAAATTGTGTAGGCTGGATAGATACTATGCGGTGCCGGTGTGTACTGACGTTTTTCCTATACCTAAAAGGCTTACAGAAATTATTAGCAAGGAGTGGGATAGACCCGGTGTGCCCTTTTCCCCACCTCCTATATTTAGAAAAATGTTTCCAATAGACGCCACTACACGGGACTTATGGCAGACGGTCCCTAAGGTGGAGGGAGCAGTTTCTACTTTAGCAAAGCGTACCACTATCCCGGTTGAGGACAGTTGTGCTTTTTCAGATCCAATGGATAAAAAATTGGAGGGTTACCTTAAGAAAATGTTTATTCAACAAGGTTTTATTTTACAGCCCCTTGCATGCATTGCGCCTGCCACTGCTGCGGCAGCATTCTGGTTTGAGGCCCTGGAAGAGGCCATCCAGACAGCTCCATTGAATGAAATTATTGACAAGCTTAGAACGCTTAAGCTAGCTAACTCATTTGTTTCTAATGCCATTGTTCATTTGACTAAACTAACAACTAAGAATTCAGGATTCACCATCCAGGCGCGTAGGGCGCTATGGCTTAAATCCTGGTCAGCTGACGTGACTTCAAAGTCTAAATTACTCAACATTCCTTTCAAGGGGCAGACCTTATTCGGGCCTGGCTTGAAGGAAATTATTGCTGACATTACTGGAGGCAAGGGTCATACCCTTCCTCAGGACAGGGCCAAATCAAAGGCCAAACAGTCTAATTTTCATGCCTTTCGAAATTTCAAGGCAGGAGCAGCATCAACTTCCTCTGCTTCAAAACAAGAGGGAACTGTTGCTCATTCCAGACAGGCCTGGAAACCTAACCAGTCCTGGAACAAGGGCAAGCAGGCCAGGAAGCCTGCTGCTGCCCCCAATACAGCATGAAGGAACGGCCCCCTATCCGGAAACGGATCTAGTGGGGGGCAGACTTTCTCTCTTCGCCCAGGCGTGGGCAAGAGATGTTCAGGATCCCTGGGCGTTGGAGATCATATCTCAGGGATATCTTCTGGACTTCAAAGCTTCTCCTCCACAAGGGAGATTTCATCTTTCAAGGTTATCATCAAACCAGATAAAGAAAGAGGCATTCCTAAGCTGTGTGCAAGACCTCCTAGTAATGGGAGTGATCCATCCAGTTCCGCGGACGGAACAAGGACAGGGATTTTATTCAAATCTGTTTGTGGTTCCCAAGAAAGAGGGAACCTTCAGACCAATCTTGGATCTAAAGATCTTAAACAAATTCCTCAGAGTTTCATCATTCAAAATGGAAACTATTCGGACCATCCTACCCATGATCCAAGAGGGTCAGTACATGACCACAGTGGACTTAAAGGATGCCTACCTTCACATACCGATTCACAAAGATCATCATCGGTTCCTAAGGTTTGCCTTTCTAGACAGGCATTACCAATTTGTAGCTCTTCCCTTCGGGTTGGCCACTGCCCCGAGAATTTTTACAAAGGTTCTGGGCTCACTTCTGGCGGTTCTAAGACCGCGAGGCATAGCGGTGGCTCCGTATCTAGACGACATCCTGATACAGGCGTCAAGCTTTCAAATTGCCAAGTCTCATACAGAGATAGTTCTGGCATTTCTGAGGTCGCATGGGTGGAAAGTGAACGTGGAAAAGAGTTCTCTATCACCACTCACAAGAGTCTCCTTCCTAGGGACTCTTATAGATTCTGTAGAGATGAAAATTTACCTGACGGAGTCCAGGTTATCAAAACTTCTAAATGCTTGCCGTGTCCTTCATTCCATTCCACGCCTGTCAGTGGCTCAGTGCATGGAAGTAATCGGCTTAATGGTAGCGGCAATGGACATAGTGCCATTTGCGTGCCTGCATCTCAGACCGCTGCAATTATGCATGCTAAGTCAGTGGAATGGGGATTACTCAGATTTGTCCCCTCTACTAAATCTGGATCAAGAGACCAGAGATTCTCTTCTCTGGTGGCTTTCTCGGGTCCATCTGTCCAAGGGTATGACCTTTTGCAGGCCAGATTTGACGATTGTAACAACAGATGCCAGCCTTCTAGGTTGGGGCGCAGTCTGGAACTCCCTGAAGGCTCAGGGATCGTGGACTCAGGAGGAGAAACTCCTCCCAATAAATATTCTGGAGTTAAGAGTAATATTCAATGCTCTTCTAGCTTGGCCTCAGTTAGCAACACTGAGGTTCATCAGATTTCAGTCGGACAACATCACGACTGTGGCTTACATCAACCATCAAGGGGGAACCAGGAGTTCCCTAGCGATGTTAGAAGTCTCAAAGATAATTCGCTGGGCAGAGTCTCACTCTTGCCACCTGTCAGCAATCCACATCCCAGGCGTAGAGAACTGGGAGGCGGATTTTCTAAGTCGTCAGACTTTTCATCCGGGGGAGTGGGAACTCCATCCGGAGGTGTTTGCTCAACTGGTCCATCGTTGGGGCAAACCAGAACTGGATCTCATGGCGTCTCGCGAGAACGCCAAGCTTCCTTGTTACGGATCCAGGTCCAGGGACCCGGGAGCAACGCTGATAGATGCTCTAGCAGCTCCTTGGTTCTTCAACCTGGCCTATGTGTTTCCACCGTTTCCTCTGCTCCCTAGACTGATTGCCAAAATCAAACAGGAGAGAGCATCGGTGATTCTGATAGCGCCTGCGTGGCCACGCAGGACCTGGTATGCAGACCTAGTGATATAGTGAAAAGAGGGTTGGCGCTTACTAAAAAATCCTGTATGCCTGGTGGATGGGGAAAACTACTCCTCCTCAGTATTTTAGGTTGAGAACAATTGTAAGAGTTTGGATTTCCACTGGCGCTTATAAATTAAGCTAGGATTTATGCTACCATTATATGTGTAACTTATCTAAGTGAGATCTTATAAGTGAATCTGATTTGTATCAGGTGAAAAAACAATAGTGTCTAAGTGTCTCAGACAACGAATATTTAGGATTTAAGTCCTATGTGTTGACTGGTATAAAATATTTTCTTAATATTTTTATATAAAAGAAAATAATACTAAATCTGTAATTCCAGATGGAGTGGATAGTGTTCGTGAATAGGTTATAAGGAGTAAATAAGTGTAAGTGAAGCTAGTGGCGATCCAATTAGCAGAGATTAGAAATGGATATAACTATATCCAAAAAATAAAGAAGGATGTAGAAGTGTATAAGACTGTTTTATTAAACTAAATTTACTGTCAACAATAAAACATTAGGATTAACTAAAATTTTTTTTAAAAACAAATAAAACAAGGGACGTCTCCCTATGAATATTTTTTCAGTAAGTCGAGTGATTTGACAATATATAGTCTCTGAATATAACTTGATAAACAAAAAATGCCACCTTGGGATTAAAGCAAGCTGTAAGGTACCTTACAAATGTCTGTTGGGAATCGTGTAAGTGCCGATGTTCTGTGAGCTTTCTTCTCAGTTTTGTTCCTTCGCGGCTTAACGTGAGAAACAAACAAACCTCCGTTCCTGATTGGTGGTTAGGGGTTACACCTCTCTTAGGATAGGCTGTGACTGTGCACGCTGGAAGTTTAGCGTGTTCAGATGTAGGTGATCTTTTTCAAGATGTTTGAACTGCAGCTGTAAAAAACTTTTTTCTTCTGCACTTTGGTGTGCGGTGTTGGGGATGCACTGTTAGAAAGAAAAGCTGTGCTCCACTTTCTCGCTGATCAGATCCTTGGTCCTCCTTGTGGTTTTGGCTCCTAAATCATGAAAATTAGAGAGTCCACTTGAGGGGCTGGATCGCAGCTTTTAGAAGTTTGTAAGACTTTCTTTAAACGTGGTTGTAGAAAAGTGGTAGTAGAAAAGTCTGGAGTAAAATCTACGCGTTTCACCCTCTGGGGGCTTTATCAAGATGTTCTGGACAGAGGAGAGGTCAAAAAGCTTCGGCAACCTCTCCTTTTGGCTTCTGAGCATAATCCGTTTAGCCTATGAGACTGCTGGACAGCAGCCCCCTGAAAGGATTACAGCTCATTCTACTAGAGCTGTGGCTTCCACCTGGGCCTTTAAAAATGAGGCCTCTGTTGAACAGATTTGCAAGGCTGCGACTTGGTCTTCGCTTCACACCTTTTCAAAATTTTACAAATTTGACACTTTTGCTTCTTCGGAGGCTGTTTTTGGGAGAAAGGTTCTACAGGCAGTGGTTCCTTCCGTTTAAGTTTCTGCCTTGTCCCTCCCATCATCCGTGTACTTTAGCTTTGGTATTGGTATCCCACAAGTAATGGATGATCCGTGGACTGGATACACTTAACAAGAGAAAACATAATTTATGCTTACCTGATAAATTTATTTCTCTTGTAGTGTATCCAGTCCACGGCCCGCCCTGTCCTTTTAAGGCAGGTCTAAATTTTAATTAAACTACAGTCACCACTGCACCCTATGGTTTCTCCTTTCTCGTCTTGTTTCGGTCGAATGACTGGATATGGCAGTGAGGGGAGGAGCTATATAGCAGCTCTGCTGTGGGTGATTCTCTTGCAACTTCCTGTTGGGAAGGAGAATATCCCACAAGTAATGGATGATCCGTGGACTGGATACACTACAAGAGAAATAAATTTATCAGGTAAGCATAAATTATTTTATATATATATATATATATATGTGTGTGTGTGTGTGTGTATATATATATATATATATATATATATATATATATATATATATATATATATATATATATATATATATATATATATATATATATATATATATATATATATAGAGAGAGAGAAAAAGACTTACGGTGCATGTACTGTACTATGCAAGAATACATTGGTACATTATTGCAGGGCTTGACAAACCCAGTTTATCATGTGGTTTAGAGCCTCCAAGACATCTATGGTGCCCCCCACTTACTCCTGTTGGCCGAACTTAAAATTTAGCCCAGTGCAACTGGATCCTTTATCGACTGCAAGGCTGGGAACTATAAGTCCCAGAATTCCATGTGGCTAAAGAGGGAGAGGCCTGGTGTAATTTCGTTGGTGCTTTTGCATTTTAGCCCTTATGATGCTTTGTGTTTCTGGACATATATCTGTTGCTCTCCATCTGAATTGTAGTACATGCGGTGAGGTCAGAGGCTGGTGAGGCACTAGATATGATACGCCGGAGAAACACATATACCGCGGGCTGCAAGTACCCCCAACAGGGCAGGTTTTAATTATAGATGAACCAGTGCATACCTCAATATGCAGTTGAACAGCACGGTTTGCACTTATTAACAGGTGGAAGGCTGAAAGCAAAAATAAATAAATAATTACTTAAAGTTACCGTAATTATAACTGCGTCCTCCAGGGCAGTGGCAGCAGCTCCTCTTACTTTCTGAGTCCTAGGCAGCTCGGCTGAGTCGAGACTCGGCAGTGGCAACGCAACTGGCACCCACTCCGTCTCCTGCAACAATTCAATGTAAAATTGGTTATGGATAGTATTTAGAGCATATTTGTCAGATACTATCTAACATGCCACTTGCTAGAAATAAAAGCTTAGCTCACTGCGCTTTATAGTAAAACATGAGATTTTTTTTTTGCACAAGGAGATAAAGTGGTACTTATTTATTTATTTATTTTTTGCTTCCAGCCTTCCACCTTCCAATCTGCGTATGCTAACAGCTATTAATAGAGACCATATGTAAGAATATCTCACATTGTGTGAGATATTCTAAAATTTAAATTATGGTCTCTATTAATAGCTGTTAGCATTAGCAGATTGTTTAATAAAATTATATAAGTAAATCAGACACCACTATATTGATATCAAAAGTTCATGCTGTGATGTGAGATATTCTAGCATCACAGCATGAACCTTTGATAACCATATAGTGGTGGCTGCTTTACTTTTATAATAATTTTATTAAGCAATGAAATAATCTGCTTGCTAATGGCATGCTAACACATTACACTCAGACAAATAATAATAAACAACCTATCTCCACCTAGTGTTTTCTTTCTTGATTCCTAAAATCTCCATAATGTCCGTGTTTGAGATATTGTGCAGCATTTAACCGCAGACTGTATTACAACCTATAACTGTTTATGAGCACCACATTTTACTGAAAATCTTAAACACAATTTTTAATTAATATAATTTATTTGTAAGTGAAACAAATTCAGAAACTTATTTTAAAGATTTATATATTTTTAATAAGTTGTGCTTTTCTAGGTTTTTTTGTGAGAAGTTAATTTTTTTCTACACCTTCTGTGGAAAGTTATAGTTGATTGCTCTACTTAATTTACTTTCATAACAACATTTGCTTGAATCAATAGGCAGCAGTTAATATAGTAAATACTGCTGTCTTCTAACAGACATTTTATATTTCTTGACTTAAAAAAAAAAAAACATTCAAGATATTGTTCCAGTCATTAGCATTTGTATATCGAACTGTGTCAATTGTGTTATAGAACAATTGCATTACTATATTAATAAAATGAAGCAGCAAGCCCATTTTACTAAAAAATAATTCAATGATATTAACTTGATAATTATGTACTTTACTAAATTTAAGTACACTATACTACTACACTGTCAGACACTTAAATGTAAAAACAGTATAATTGCATTATAAAGTACATAATTATCAAGTTAATATCATTGAATATTTTTTTTTTAGTAAAATAGGCTTGCTGCTTTATTCATATAGTAATGTCCTTGATCTGTCTTCCACTAACAGACTCAACAGGCTCAGCTGCTAAGAGTGCTTAAAACTTTTTTAAAAGGCCTAGGGCTGCAGCTCCTTTGCCTACACCAGACTTCTGCACAAACCTTTGAGCTTTTGCAGGTCAGTGTCTCGGCCCTATGCCTGCCCTTATTGCCTTTTAAAAGTTTTAAGCACTCTTGGCAGCTGACTACTAAAAAAGATAATTTAATGATATTAAGTTGATAATTATGTACTTTATAATGGAATTATACTGTCTTTAAATTTAAGTGTCTGACAGTGTAGTAGTATAGTGTACTTAAATTTAGTAAAGTACATAATTATCAAGTTAATATCATTAAATTATCTTTTTTAGTAAAATAGGCTTGCTGCTTCATTTTATTAATATAGTAATGCACTTGATCTGTCTTACACTAACAGACTCAACAGGCTCAGCTGCTAAGAGTGCTTAAAACTTTTAAAAAGCAATAAGAGCAGGCATAGGGCCGAGACACCGACCATGCAAAAGCTCAAAGGTTTGTGCAGAAGTCAGAGTTAGATCCGCCTAGGGCTGCAGCTCCTTTGCCTAGCTACACCGGAGACTACTAGTGCTTATTTTTTATGCCCAGTCCAATATTGTTGGACAGTAGTAAGACTTTAAACTTGCTGCTGGGAAACAAGTGCTAATATAAAGCACAGTAATGACCCAGGTGAGTCAAGTGAACACTGCATCAGAACGGCTGCTTTCCCTGGTACCTATAAAGAAATACCATTGCTTTGCAAAGTGCACACGCTGCAGGAACCATGGCTATACTTATCTAAGTGTTTCTGTATGTGGCGGGACTGACATTGCAATAAGTGCAGCCTCATAGCAGAGGGGCAACAAGTCATAGCCGTGCATATGTTGGCTATAAATAGAATAGACAACTAAATTATGCCTTTTATTTCCAGTACTATGCCTGCATATTTGTGTGCATGTATTACCTGCCTAAATAAGTCTACAGGGAGTGCAGAATTATTAGGCAAATGAGTATTTTGACCACATCATCCTCTTTATGCATGTTGTCTTACTCCAAGCTGTATAGGCTCGAAAGCCTACTACCAATTAAGCATATTAGGTGATGTGCATCTCTGTAATGAGAAGGGGTGTGGTCTAATGACATCAACACCCTATATCAGGTGTGCATAATTATTAGGCAACTTCCTTTCCTTTGGCAAAATGGGTCAAAAGAAGGACTTGACAGGCTCAGAAAAGTCAAAAATAGTGAGATATCTTGCAGAGGGATGCAGCACTCTTAAAATTGCAAAGCTTCTGAAGCGTGATCATCGAACAATCAAGCGTTTCATTCAAAATAGTCAGCAGGGTCGCAAGAAGCGTGTGGAAAAACCAAGGCGCAAAATAACTGCCCATGAACTGAGAAAAGTCAAGCGTGCAGCTGCCAAGATGCCACTTGCCACCAGTTTGGCCATATTTCAGAGCTGCAACATCACTGGAGTGCCCAAAAGCACAAGGTGTGCAATACTCAGAGACATGGCCAAGGTAAGAAAGGCTGAAAGACGACCACCACTGAACAAGACACACAAGCTGAAACGTCAAGACTGGGCCAAGAAATATCTCAAGACTGATTTTTCTAAGGTTTTATGGACTGATGAAATGAGAGTGAGTCTTGATGGGCCAGATGGATGGGCCCGTGGCTGGATTGGTAAAGGGCAGAGAGCCCCAGTCCGACTCAGACGCCAGCAAGGTGGAGGTGGAGTACTGGTTTGGGCTGGTATCATCAAAGATGAGCTTGTGGGGCCTTTTCGGGTTGAGGATGGAGTCAAGCTCAACTCCCAGTCCTACTGCCAGTTTCTGGAAGACACCTTCTTCATGCAGTGGTACAGGAAGAAGTCTGCATCCTTCAAGAAAAACATGATTTTCATGCAGGACAATGCTCCATCACACGCGTCCAAGTACTCCACAGCGTGGCTGGCAAGAAAGGGTATAGAAGAAGAAAATCTAATGACATGGCCTCCTTGTTCACCTGATCTGAACCCCATTGAGAACCTGTGGTCCATCATCAAATGTGAGATTTACAAGGAGGGAAAATAGTACACCTCTCTGAACAGTGTCTGGGAGGCTGTGGTTGCTGCTGCACGCAATGTTGATGGTGAACAGATCAAAACACTGACAGAATCCATGGATGGCAGGGTTTTGAGTGTCCTTGCAAAGAAAGGTGGCTATATTGGTCACTGATTTGTTTTTGTTTTGTTTTTGAATGTCAGAAATGTACATTTGTGAATGTTGAGATGTTATATTGGTTTCACTGGTAAAAATAAATAATTGAAATGGGTATATATTTGTTTTTTGTTAAGTTGCCTAATAATTATGCACAGTAATAGTCACCTGCACACACAGATATCCCCCTAAAATAGCTATAACTAAAATCAAACTAAAAACTACTTCCAAAACTATTCAGCTTTGATATTAATGAGTTTTTCTCCTGTTAAGTGTAGTCAGTCCACGGGTCATCCATTACTTATGGGATTATATCTCCTCCCTAACAGGAAGTGCAAGAGGATCACCCAAGCAGAGCTGCTATATAGCTCCTCCCCTCTACGTCATACCCAGTCATTCTCTTGCACCTAACTAATAGATAGGACGTGTGAGAGGACTGTGGTTATTAAAACTAGTTTTTATTTCTTCAATCAAAAGTTTGTTATTTTAAACAGCACCGGAGTGTGTTGTTTTTTCTCAGGCAGCATTAGAAGAAGAATCTACCTGAGTTTGTGTATGATCTTAGCGGTCGTAACTAAGATCCATTTGCTGTTCTCGGCCATTCTGAGGAGTGAGGTAACTTCAGAACAGGGGACAGCGGGCAGGGTTCACCTGCAAGGAGGTATGTTGCAGTATATTATTTTCTAAGGAATGGAATTGACTGAGAAAATACTGCTAATACCGATGTAATGTAAGTGCAGCCTTAAATGCAGTAGTAGCGACTGGTATCAGGCTGATATGTATGTATGTTTACACTGAGGTATTTCTGGGGAATGGAACTTCACTAAGAAAATACTGTATACATTTAACTTATATTTGAGCCCCCACTGCAGTGAAAGCGACTAGCAGCAGGCTTATTAATAACATTTCATAATTTTATTTTTAAAACGTTTACTGGCATGTTAATCGTTTTTTTCTGAGGTACTTGGTGATAAAACTTTTTGGGCATTATTTTTCCACATGGCTGTCGTTTATTTATGAATAAAATCAGTTTACTGAGCTTCCCCACTGTTGTAATATGAGTGGGAGGGTCCTATTTTGGCGCTTTATTGCGCAGTAAAAATTCAGTCACAGTCTTCCTATTTCTTCCTCCATGATCCAGGACGTCTCTACAGAGCCCAGGGGTCTCCAAAACTAGTTTTGAGGGAGGTAATCACTCAGAGCAGACCTGTGAGACTGTGCTTTTGACTGTGATAAAAACGTTTATATTAATTTGTTATCCGTTTTTGGGTACTAAGGGGTTAATCATCCATTTGCTGGTGGGTGCAATCCTTTGCTAACTTAATGCATTTCCTGTGAAAATTTGGTTGCTATAACTAATTTGGTTCATTGTTATTTCAACTGTGACAGTTTCTTTGTGCTTCTTAAAGGCACAGTAACGTTTTTTATATTGCTTGTAAATTTATTTGAAAAGTATTTTTCAAGCTTGCTAGTTTCATTGCTAGTTTGTTTAAACATGTCTGACACAGAGGAATCTCTTTGTGCAATATGTTTAAAGGCCAATGTGGAGCCCAATAGAAATTTGTGTACTAATTGCATTGATGCTACTTTAAATAAAAGCCAATCTGTACATGTAAAGAAAATTTCACCAGACAACGAGGGGGAAGTTATGCCGACTAACTCTCCACACGTGTCAGTACCTTCGTCTCCCGCTCAGGAGGTGCGTGATATTGTGGCGCCAAGTACATCAGGGCGGCCCATACAAATCACTTTGCAAGACATGGCTAATGTTATGACTGAAGTATTATCTAAATTGCCAGAATTTAGGGGTAAACGCGACCACTCTGGGGTGAGAACAGAGTGCGCTGTTAATAATAGAGCCATGTCTGATACTGCGTCACAATTTGCAGAACATGAGGACGGAGAGCTTCATTCTGTGGGTGACGGATCTGATCCAAGTAAACTGGACTCAGACATTTCAAATTTTAAATTTAAGCTTGAGAACCTCCGTGTATTGCTAGGGGAGGTATTAGCGGCTCTGAATGATTGTAACACGGTTGCAATTCCAGAGAAAATATGTAGGCTGGATAAATATTTTGCGGTACCGACGTGTACTGACGTTTTTCCTATACCTAAAAGGCTTACAGAAATTGTTAACAAGGAGTGGGATAGACCCGGTGTGCCTTTTTCACCCCCTCCTATATTTAGAAAAATGTTTCCAATAGACGCCACCACACGGGACTTATGGCAGACGGTCCCTAAGGTGGAGGGAGCATTTTCTACTCTGGCTAAGCGCACCACTATCCCGGTGGAGGATAGCTGTGCTTTTTCAGATCCAATGGATAAAAAGTTAGAGGGTTACCTTAAGAAAATGTTTGTTCAACAAGGTTTTATATTACAACCCCTTGCATGCATTGCGCCTGTCACGGCTGCGGCGGCATTCTGGTTTGAGTCTCTGGAAGAGACCATTAGCTCAGCTACATTGGATGAGATTACAGACAAGCTTAGAGTCCTTAAGCTAGCTAATTCATTTATTTCTGATGCCGTAGTACACTTAACTAAACTTACGGCTAAGAACTCCGGATTCGCCATTCAAGCGCGCAGAGCGCTGTGGCTTAAATCCTGGTCAGCCGATGTGACTTCTAAATCTAAATTGCTTAACATACCTTTCAAAGGGCAGACATTATTCGGGCCCGGTTTGAAAGAAATTATCGCTGACATTACTGGAGGTAAGTGCCATGCCCTGCCTCAAGACAGAGCCAAACCAAGGGCTAGACAGTCTAATTTTCGTGCCTTTCGTAACTTCAAGGCAGGAGCAGCATCAACTTCCTCCGCTCCAAAACAGGAAGGAACTGTTGCTCGCTACAGACAGGGCTGGAAACCTAACCAGTCCTGGAACAAGGGCAAGCAGGCCAGAAAGCCTGCTGCTGCCCCTAAGACAGCATGAAGTGAGGGCCCCCGATCCGGAAACGGATCTAGTGGGGGGCAGACTTTCTCTCTTCGCCCAGGCTTGGGCAAGAGATGTCCAGGATCCCTGGGCGTTAGAGATCATATCTCAGGGATATCTTCTGGACTTCAAAGCTTCTCCTCCAAAAGGGAGATTTCATCTTTCAAGGTTGTCAGCAAACCAGATAAAGAAAGAGGCGTTTCTACGCTGTGTACAAGACCTTTTACTAATGGGAGTGATCCACCCAGTTCCGCGGTCGGAACACGGACAAGGGTTTTACTCAAATCTGTTTGTGGTTCCCAAAAAAGAGGGAACCTTCAGACCAATCTTGGACTTAAAAATCCTAAACAAATTCCTAAGAGTTCCATCGTTCAAAATGGAAACTATTCGGACAATCTTACCTATGATCCAAAAGGGTCAGTACATGACCACTGTGGATTTAAAGGATGTCTACCTTCACATACCGATTCACAAGGATCATTATCGGTACCTAAGGTTTGCCTTCCTAAACAGGCATTACCAGTTTGTAGCTCTTCCCTTCGGGTTAGCTACGGCTCCAAGAATCTTTACAAAGGTTCTGGGCTCTCTTCTGGCGGTACTAAGACCGCGAGGAATTTTGGTAGCTCCGTACCTAGACGACATTCTGATACAAGCGTCAAGTTTCCAGACTGCCAAGTCTCATACAGAGTTGGTTCTGGCATTTCTAAGGTCGCATGGGTGGAAGGTGAACGTAGAAAAGAGTTCTCTATTGCCACTCACAAGAGTTCCCTTCTTGGGGACTCTTATAGATTCTGTAGAAATGAAAATTTACCTGACAGAGGACAGGTTAACAAAACTTCTAAATGCTTGCCGTGTCCTTCATTCCATTCAACACCCGTCAGTGGCTCAATGCATGGAGGTAATCGGCTTAATGGTAGCGGCAATGGACATAGTACCTTTTGCACGCCTGCATCTCAGACCACTACAATTGTGCATGCTAAGTCAGTGGAATGGGGATTACTCAGATTTGTCCCCTATGCTGAATCTGGATCAAGAGACCAGAGATTCTCTTCTATGGTGGCTTTCTCGGCCACATCTGTCCAGGGGGATGCCCTTCAACAGGCCAGATTGGACGATTGTAACAACAGACGCTAGCCTGCTAGGTTGGGGCGCTGTCTGGAATTCCCTGAAGGCTCAGGGATCATGGACTCAGGAGGAGAGTCTCCTTCCAATAAACATTCTGGAATTAAGAGCAGTTCTCAATGCCCTTCTGGCTTGGCCTCAGTTAGCAACTCTGAGGTTCATCAGGTTTTAGTCGGACAACATCACGACTGTGGCTTACATCAACCATCAGGGAGGGACAAGGAGTTCCCTAGCGATAATGGAAGTCTCAAAGATAATTCGCTGGGCAGAGTCTCACTCTTGCCACCTGTCAGTGATCCACATCCCAGGCGTGGAGAACTGGGAGGCGGATTTCCTAAGTCGCCAGACTTTTCATCCGGGGGAGTGGGAACTTCACCCGGAGGTATTTGCCCAACTGCTTCGGCGTTGGGGCAAACCAGATCTGGATCTCATGGCGTCTCGCCAGAACGCCAAGCTTCCTTGTTACGGATCCAGGTCCAGGGACCCGGGAGCGGTTCTGATAGATGCTCTGACAGCACCTTGGGTCTTCAAAATGGCTTATGTGTTTCCACCATTCCCGATGCTTCCTCGACTGATTGCCAGGATCAAACAGGAGAGAGCATCGGTGATTCTAATAGCGCCTGCGTGGCCACGCAGGACCTGGTATGCAGATCTAGTGGACATGTCGTCCTGTCCACCATGGTCTCTGCCTCTGAGACAGGACCTTCTCGTTCAGGGTCCTTTCAAACATCCAAATCTAATTTCTCTGAGGCTGACTGCATGGAGATTGAACACTTGATTCTATCAAAGCGTGGATTCTCAGAGTCAGTGATTGATACCTTAATACAGGCTAGGAAACCTGTTACCAGGAAAATTTACCATAAAATATGGCGTAAATACTTGCATTGGTGCGAATCCAAGAGTTACTCATGGAGTAAGGTTAGGATTCCTAGGATATTGTCTTTTCTACAAGAAGGTTTAGAAAAGGGTTTATCTGCTAGTTTGTTAAAGGGACAGATCTCAGCTCTGTCCATCCTTTTACACAAACGTCTGTCAGAAGTTCCAGACGTTCAGGCTTTTTGTCAGGTTTTGGCCAGGATTAAGCCTGTGTTTAAAACTGTTGCTCCGCCATGGAGCTTAAACTTAGTTCTTAACGTTTTACAGGGTGTTCCGTTTGAACCCCTTCATTCCATTGATATCAAGCTGTTATCTTGGAAAGTTCTGTTTTTAATGGCTATTTCCTCGGCTCGAAGAGTCTCTGAGTTATCGGCCTTACATTGTGATTCTCCTTATCTGATTTTTCATTCAGACAAGGTAGTTCTGCGTACTAAACCTGGGTTCTTAACTAAGGTAGTCACTAACAGGAATATCAATCAAGAGATTGTTGTTCCATCATTGTGCCCTAACCCTTCCTCAAAGAAGGAACGACTTCTGCACAATCTGGACGTCGTCCGTGCCCTGAAATTTTATTTACAGGCAACTAAAGATTTTCGACAAACTTCTTCCCTGTTTGTCGTTTATTCTGGACAAAGGAGAGTTCAAAAGGCTTCGGCTACCTCTCTCTCCTTCTGGCTTCGTAGCACAATACGTTTAGCCTATGAGACTGCTGGACAGCAGCCTCCTGAAAGAATTACAGCTCATTCTACCAGAGCTGTGGCTTCCACTTGGCCCTTTAAAAATGAGGCCTCTGTTGAACAGATTTGCAAGGCTGCAACTTGGTCTTCACTTCACACCTTTTCAAAATTTTACAAATTTGACACTTTTGCTTCTTCGGAGGCTGTTTGGGAGAAAGGTTCTTCAGGCAGTGGTTCCTTCCGTGTAAAGGTCCTGCCTGTCCCTCCCGTCATCCGTGTACTTTTAGCTTTGGTATTGGTATCCCATAAGTAATGGATGACCCGTGGACTGACTACACTTAACAGGAGAAAACATAATTTATGCTTACCTGATAAATTCCTTTCTCCTGTAGTGTAGTCAGTCCACGGCCCGCCCTGTTTTTACGGCAGGTCTAAATTTTAAATTAAACTCCAGTCACCACTGCACCCTATAGTTTCTCCTTTCTCGTTTGGTTTCGGTCGAATGACTGGGTATGACGTAGAGGGGAGGAGCTATATAGCAGCTCTGCTTGGGTGATCCTCTTGCACTTCCTGTTAGGGAGGAGATATAATCCCATAAGTAATGGATGACCCGTGGACTGACTACACTACAGGAGAAAGGAATTTATCAGGTAAGCATAAATTATGTTTTTGGGTTCATTGAGAACATGGTTGTTGTTCAATAATAAAATTAATCCTCAAAAATGCAACTTGCCTAATAATTCTGCACTCCCTGTATGTATATGTAAGAAGATAAGTGCAGGTCCTGGCTTTATACTAAGGGCATATGTACTATAAAAAATTAAATAGCGGTTAATTTCTCTGTGACGGAGTGGTTTTGTCGGGTCAATATGAATAAAGCAAGTTCCCAATATATGCTATGTAGCAATCTCTGTAATAAAAGATGACTGTGCGAATATGCAGGAACTCACCCAGTAGCTTCACGGGCATCCACTGTCGCGGAAACAGAGTACCAGGCTCTGACTGCTCGATTCAGGATTCGTCACCCAAAAGCAGGAACCGTAGAGAACGTTGTTGGATTCAACTCACTCTGGTGAGGATACTAACACAGCGCCACTTCAATCCTCACCGAGGTACGGAGCTCCTCAATGATGGTGACGAAATATGCTCTTCTCCAATGGAAACGGAGACAGGTTAGTCACGTGGGGGAATTCAGCCAATCCCACGCAGAGATGTAGTGCAGAGAGAACTTCAACCCGATACCATACACAGAGTTGTATACATACAGTGAGACCGCCGGGGGTAGCCGTGATATAGCTGTGGGAATCAGGAACGGGAAAAAAGGATTCCTTGTAATCCAAATAGGTAGTAATAAAAAAAGAAAAAGTTGTTCCAGTCTTCCGAAGTAAAAAAAGAGACTTTATTGATACAAGTTTAAAAATAACATGGAGAGCACATGAACTCACCATGTTATTTTTAAACTTGTATCAATAAAGTCTCTTTTTTTACTTCGGAAGACTGGAACAACTTTTTCTTTTTTTATGTATACCCTACTGTTTGCATTTATGGAACTCAATGTATCATAAAAACATAAATGGCAGGAGGCAGAGTTTTTACTCAGTCTGTATTATAATTGGTTCTTGGGAAATAACAAAATAATGAAATGTATTAAAATAATGTGTTTAAAAATAGTTATTTTAGTTTTTTTGCATAAAATATTTTAGGTCACTACGCTGTGCTGTTCACCATTTTTATCCTATACTGTACCAGTGACGTGCAGTGACATTGAAATCACTTAAAAATGTTTAAGTGATTTGTGCATTAACTTTTTCTGACCACGCGCCCCCCCCAGGTACCCTACCCACACACCCCCTTCCTCCGCTGCAGAGCGATGCGATCCCCATCCATGTTGCGCAATTAAGGAGAGGCAGTGAGCCGTTCAGCTGCCCTCCATTGATTGCGCAACATGGATGCTTGATAGTGTTAGTAGCTCACTATCAGCTAGCGCCACCCAGTGGTAGTTTTTGCAGGCCCAAACCAAGCTCCAAAGAGGCGCTTCTCCAAATCGCCTCTATGATGGAGCTATTACAGACAGCCAAATTAGCCAATCAGATCAGTTATCAGCCCTGCCGGGAGGCGTACCGGATATGGACGTGAGTGACGTTGGACTGGACTCACTTATGCTGGCGCAGGCGGGAACTAACTAAAGAAGCAGGAGAGAGCTGCTGCTGCAGAGCCAACTCACATTGGTGTGCTGTGACGTCTGACACTGACTGCGTGTCAACGTCGTGAGACTCGGAGAGTTAGAGACAGACTGCCGACTTCTAATAGTAAGTCTGACAATTTTTAAACTACCGCCACTATCCGCTCCCTGGTAGGACCTGCAGTTGCTATACTATAGTATGTAGCTGCCTGCAGTTCCTACCCAGGGCAGAGGCGAGCACTTAAGAGTCCTGTCACTGTATTGGAAACTCTGCAGTGGTCATGTTTAACTCTTCCCTAGGCACAGGGCTCACGTGTTTGGTGATTGAGCACAATTCAGGGAAAGTATTTCTGCAAATGTGCAAATAATGAGCCAGTTCTGAGGTTGGGAACAGCCAGGAGCAAAGAACTGTCTATTCATATAACATAAAGCTCCCTGCAGTTATTATGTGTTAATATAATCTAAAATGTCTGATATAATTTGATACATCCCTGTTACACAGGCAGAATGTGCCACCGCTGGCCAAGTGTAAATAAACTATTCAACCTAATGTGGACCGGACTAATAGCTGTGGCCATGCAGCATCTTCATGATGTGTATTAGACTGCAGTGCTAGAAAAAGAGATTATGTTTTAAGCGGTGGAAGCACATTTATTTACTGAAAAAGCAGAAACTTTCTACAACAATCAGATGTAGCCAGATAAGGCAGTTGTGAAGTGCAGATATGGTAATGGTAGACATAAAAGGAAGTCAAAAACAATTAATTATGGAGGCTGTGGTCAGTAAGCAGAATACAGACTAAATATACTATGTTGTTGATTGGTGCCAATTAATGTGTTTGTGTTTTGTTTTTTAATTTCTTTTCTTCCTTGTGCTTTGAAGGGTTAACAGGCACAGATTTCAACAACAGTATACTAACCCTTTTAGTGCCATAATAAAGCCTGCTACACATTGCTAAGGAATGCATTGCTTGCAGGCTTCTCTGATACTCAAGGGGAGTTAAATATTCAGCCCCAAATAAATTTAACCTCTTTTCTGTAATTTGAGAATGCTTTATGTTGAACTTTAGTAGAAAGCACTACTGTGCTGTTATATCCTATATTGCTATTCACTGAAACACAGGACATGTCTTATGTTATCTCCATTAGTCATGTTCTCTTTGTCACACTACTGGCCAGTGTGGATATGGGTAAATAGTACAGTTACTGTTACAGACTAAGACTATAAGAAAATACCAGAGGACAGATGTGACAGAGACCAGCACTATGTGAGATAACATGACAGGACAGCTGTGACTGAGAAGAGGACTATAGGAGATAATGTGACAGTGCAGCTGTGACTGAGAACAGGACTATGGGAGATAACATGAGAGGGTAGTTGTGACTCAGAACAGGACTATAGGAGATAACATGACAGGACAGCTGTGACTGAGACCAGTACTATGGGAGATAAAATAAGAGGGCACCAGTGACTGTGGCCAGGGCTATGGGAGATAACATAAGAGGGAACTTGTCACTGAGACCAGGACTATTGGAAATAACATGCTAGGACAGCAGTGACTTAGACCAGTACTATGAGAGATAACGTAAGAGGGCAGCTGTGAATTAGAGTGTATATGCAATAACTAAATTTAAGGTACTAATGGACCCCTATGGCCCTTCCTTCAGTTCCCATTCTTTGGGCACCCACCTTAGCTTGTACAAAACTGTTTATAAGATTGTAATACCCAGGTGTCTGCATGTTCCCCAACACACACACTCACATACACACACTCACTAACATACACATTCGCACACATAAACCGATACACACACTCACACATACTCACAGACGCACATTCACACACACACTTGCATACACACATATACACATACACACTCTCACACACATACATACACCCAACACTTACACAACATACTCACATACACATACACACACACTTACACAACAAAACACACACACACTCACATATAATTATACAATAAATTATCTGCTGTGTTCTCAGAGGAACTATACAAAAATTGTGTTCATAAAAGGCTGCTATTGAAAAAAGGTGATTTTTAAAAAATTAGTAGTTATTTTCTTAATGGGAAATGGAAGGTAATTGCATACAGGGAATGTTTGTAAATCGTTTATGGGGGGGAAAAACAAACATTTTAAATCTTACTTTGAAAATCAAAGAGGGGGGGAAAAGTTATTTTTTAAGAGAGAGGTAGTTTTGGACATAAGCAATTGTCACTATTATATAGTTTAGTCAGGACAGGTTAAAGACAAAATAGACTAGATACATGCTTACCCTATTTCTCTCTTCCTTTCTCTCTCTTTCTCTTTCTCTCTCTATTTCTCTCTCTATTTCTCTCTCTCTTTCTCTCCCCCTCTCCCTCCCTCTCTCTTTCTCTCCCCTTCACTCTCTCTTTCTCTCCCCTCTCTCTTTCTCTCCCCTCTCTCTTTCTCTCCCCTCTCCCTCCCTCTCTCTTTCTCTCCCCTCTCCCTCCCTCTCTCTTTCTCTCGCTCTCTCTCCCTCTCTCTTTCTCTCGCTCTCTCTCCCCCCTCTCTCCCCCTCCTCTCTCTTCCCCTCTCTCCCCCTCCTCTCTCCCCTCTCTCCCCCTCTCCCTCCCTCTCCCCTCTCTCCCCCTCCCTCTACTCCTCTCCTTCCCTTTTTAAACAACATTCCCATTTACTTCCATTATCTTACTTGCTTCCTTCTTTAGATATCCTTTTTTGAAGAAATATCAATGCACAAAAATGAGCCAATCACATGAGGCATCTATGTGTTTGTGCAGCCACCAATTAGCAGCTACTGAGTCTATTTAAATATGCTTTTCAACAAAGGATATCAAGAGAATTAAGCAAATTTACCTCTATTGGGTTCATATATGTGCTACTCAGACGTATCCTGGCCAGTGCCTCACCAAACTCTGACTTCACTGCACGTCACTGTAACTGTACAAACGCAATGATCCTATGAACTGATTTGGTTTACTGCACAATACCTAAGTTTGAAATTTAGATTAAAAGAAAAAAAAATGGAAGAAAAATTGTCATTCTTTTTCTTCTTGTTTTTCTTGTAGAACTTCCAATATTTAGAGAAGCACCCACATCAAATTGACTGTCACTAGCTTAACATGAAAGCTAATGCTTTTCCTTTGCATTGTAGATTCAATAATATTACATGCAGCTTGATTCCAGACATTGGAGCTGGCTTTTGCTATAGTGCAATACTTCTCAGAACATCATAGCATTCTTTGTAATAAACAGGACATTGAATATCTGGGTGTGTTATGTAGGGTCTTACTGTTTACTAATCTTAAAAGCTGGGGCCATTGTTCTGATATGTACTTAGACATGTAAGAAGCACAGATACAATAATGAATAGTTATACCAATTAGATACCTGGCACTTATTTAAAGTGAATTTAAACTTACGCTATCACAACACCTCCTAAGCATTTCTGTACTTATAGTTAGTATAACTGCTATGTAATTTTTTTTAATAAAAGTACAATTTCGATAATATTTATAATCCTAACTTTATCCAGTTTTCGTTCTGACTCCTCCCAGTCGCCACTTCCGAGTTCAGTACTGTGTGACATATTTACATATCTCCCAAGCGCGCTCCTGTTGAACTGTGGACCTGCACATGCGCTACTATCCGCTTTCAGTACATTGCAACATAGTATTCAAAAATAGGTAATATACAAGCTAAGACTTCAACTTAATTGTATAGGATCGATGTCTGTTGCTAAATTGCCAATCTGAACGCTACAGGGCATGCACATCGCATGAACGTGCATCTAAACTGAATACTATTTTTTTAGTCTAGTGTATGCACAAAACAAACGCGTGACGTATGAGGAAAGGGTTTGCATGCCCCAGGGGGGAACCTTGATTGGGAGATGACATTTACCTCAACTTTCAATCAAGAAGGCAATGTGGCGGGTGGAGGTACGGCGCAAACAACGAAAGTATTAAAAGGTAGAATTTGTCATTATTACTAAAATAAAACGAAAATGATTAATTAAAGTACACCTTATTTGGATGACAGACTGCTATGACGTAACCGAATGACCTGGAGTTTACATTCACTTTAAGCTAATGCGATGGCATAGGTCGACTTAAATATTCTTAATTTACATGGCTAGAAAGGTCAAAACTGAAATTTTTTTGCAATATACTTCCATTAGCAAAAATGCGTCTAGTAAAAGTTATTACTGTTTTTCAGCGGCATACACACATATCCTGTCAGGACCCGTGCACTAGTGTTCAAACATCAGCCCTGTTTAGAGAGCTGGCGCTGGTGTGTCTTGCTTCAGAAGATGTAATCTGTGTCATACAAGTTACTGCTGATTCTCTGAGAATGTGTGGTGTTTGAATACTGGTGCACCGGCCCTCGCAGAATATTCAAATTGAGAAGCACCCATGCACATTCCATTTTTTGAGCTTTCTATCAGTTTAAATACTGCTTAATAGTATATATTATAATATATATTGTTTTAGTTTGCAGTATTTCTAATATTGGCTCAATGCATCTCTGAGTGAAAAATTAAGACCTGTCTTGTGAAAAGATTAGAAACCACTGATGCATAATACTCTTGAAAATAACTAATATAGTATTAAGACAGAAAATGTTTAAAGGCATACCAAACAGCAAAAGCTATACTCTTGCCATACTGTAAAACGTATGGCTCACAAAGCCTCCTCCTTTACATTTGTTAGTCTAATCCGTTCACTTGAAACATAATTGGCTGAAACTTTGAGCCATTTGAAGATAAAGGGCTGCTACCAGAGCTATTAACATCACTACTTTTTAATATGGCTTGTATTCATTCTTAAAGGGACACTAAACCCAAATTTTTTCTTTCATGATTCAGAAAGAGTAGGCAATTTTAAGCAACTTTCTAATTTACTCCTATTATTAATTTTTTCTTCTTTCTCTTGCTAGCTTTATTTAAAAAGCAGCAATGTGATGCATAGGAGCCGGCCATTTTTGGTTGAGAACCTGGGGTTATGCTTGCTTATTGGTGTGTAAATGTAAGCCTCCAATAAGCAAGCGCTATCCATGGTGCTGAACCTAAAATGGACTGGCTGCTAAGATTTACATTCCTGCTTTTAAAATACAGATAGCAAAAGAACAAAGAAAAAATGATAATAGGAGTAAATTAGAAAGTTGCTTAATCATGAAAGAAAAAATTTGGGTTCAGTGTCCCTTTAAATGTTCTGTTAATCTCCCCAAAAATAGATCAGCCCTTATGTACACACATTTCAATACACCATAGTTTGAGCGGCAAGTATATCCGAAGATGATATATATTTTTTTTACCCTTTTTGTCATCTCAGGTTTTTGCTTTCTTTTATATCACAATCTGTTTGTAGTGCAGGACACTAGTACAGAGGGCGGTCACTATTCTTCATACCTTGTGCATAGGGCTGTGGTAGTTTTTTTTCTTTTTCTAATCCAATAGTATTACAGCTTTCATTCTATATGTTTTAGTAATGATATGTATGATATTTCTTGTTAATTGCTAAACACATTGCTAAACTGTGAGTCTTACTGTTAAGTAATAAACCAGAAAAAATCAAGCTTTGGAACTTATCTCTTCTTAAGAATAATATTAAATCATGTTTTACAGAGTCCATATAAAGCTAGCCTAGCCTAATATTATATTTTTGTACCATAAAATGAATATCTTAAAATACAATATAATCTATAGATGATATTTAAATAGTAATCCCTACTTTCTCCAACATAGGTGTGTCCGGTCCACGGCGTCATCCTTACTTGTGGGATATTCTCTTCCCCAACAGGAAATGGCAAAGAGCCCAGCAAAGCTGGTCATATGATCCCTCCTAGGCTCCGCCTTCCCCAGTCATTCTCTTTGCCGTTGTACAGGCAACATCTCCACGGAGATGGCTTAGAGTTTTTTGGTGTTTAACTGTAGTTTTTATTCTTCAATCAAGAGTTTGTTATTTTAAAATAGTGCTGGTATGTACTATTTACTCTGAAACAGAAAAGTGATGAAGATTTCTGTTTGTAAGAGGAAAATGATTTTAGCAACCGTTACTAAAATCGATGGCTGTTTCCACACAGGACTGTTGAGAGGAATTAACTTCAGTTGGGGGAAACAGTGAGCAGACTTTTGCTGCTTGAGGTATGACACATTTCTAACAAGACGATGTAATGCTGGAAGCTGTCATTTTCCCTATGGGATCCGGTAAGCCATTTTTATTACATAAGAATAAAGGGCTTCACAAGGGCTTTTAAGACTGGTAGACATTTTCTGGGCTAAAACGATTGATATATAAGCATTTTTAATACTTCATAGCTTTGAGGAATTATTTTATTCTTGGGAACTATGTAAAATAACCGGCAGGCACTGTATTGGACACCTTATTCTCTAGGGGCTTTCCCTAATCATAGGCAGAGCCTCATTTTCGCGCCTCTATTGCGCACTTGTTTTTGGGAAGCATGACATGCAGATGCATGTGTGAGGAGCTCTGATACATAGAAAAGGCTTTCTGACGGCGTCATTTGGTATCGTATTCCCCTTTGGGCTTGGTTGGGTCTCAGCAAAGGGTTTGCTTAAAAAGATGTTTGTTCAGCAAGGTTACCTTCTACAACCAATTTCATGCATTGTTCCTGTCACTACAGCAGCGTGTTTCTGGTTCGATGAACTAGAAAAGGCGCTCAATAAAGATTCTTCTTATGAGGAGATTTTGGACAGAATCCATGCTCTCAAATTGGCTAACTCTTTCACCTTAGACGCCACTTTGCAATTGGCTAGATTAGCGGCGAAAAATTCTGGGTTTGCTATTGTGGCGCACAGAGCGCTTTGGCTAAAATCTTGGTCAGCGGATGCGTCTTCCAAGAATAAATTGCTTAACATTCCTTTCAAGGGGAAAACGCTGTTTGGCCCTGACTTGAAAGAGATTATTTCTGATATCACTGGGGGTAAGGGCCACGCCCTTCCTCAGGATAGGTCTTTCAAGGCTAAAAATAAACCAAATTTTCGTCCCTTTCGCAGAAACGGACCAGCCCCAAGTGCTACATCCTCTAAGCAAGAGGGTAATACTTCTCAAGCCAAGCCAGCCTGGAGGCCAATGCAAGGCTGGAACAAAGGTAAGCAGGCCAAGAAACCTGCCACTGCTACCAAGACAGCATGAGATGTTGGCCCCCGATCCGGGACCGGATCTGGTGGGGGGCAGACTCTCTCTCTTCGCTCAGGCTTGGGCAAGAGATGTTCTGGATCCTTGGGCGCTGGAAATAGTCTCCCAAGGTTATCTTCTGGAATTCAAGGGGCTTCCCCCAAGGGGGAGGTTCCACAGGTCTCAATTGTCTTCAGACCACATAAAAAAACAGGCATTCTTACATTGTGTAGAAGACCTGTTAAAAATGGGAGTGATTCATCCTGTTCCATTAGGAGAACAAGGGATGGGGTTCTACTCCAATCTGTTCATAGTTCCCAAAAAAGAGGGAACATTCAGACCAATCTTAGATCTCAAGATCCTAAACAAGTTTCTCAAGGTTCCATCGTTCAAAATGGAAACCATTCGAACAATTCTTCCTTCCATCCAGGAAGGTCAATTCATGACCACGGTGGATTTAAAGGATGCGTATCTACATATTCCTATCCACAAGGAACATCATCGGTTCCTAAGGTTCGCCTTTCTGGACAAGCATTACCAGTTTGTGGCACTTCCGTTCGGATTAGCCACTGCTCCAAGAATTTTCACAAAGGTACTGGGGTCCCTTCTAGCGGTGCTAAGACCAAGGGGCATTGCAGTAGTACCTTACTTGGACGACATTCTGATTCTAGCGTCGTCCCTTCCACAAGCAAAGGCTCACACGGACATCGTCCTGGCCTTTCTCAGATCTCACGGGTGGAAAGTGAACGTAGAAAAAAGTTCTCTATCTCCGTCAACAAGAGTTCCCTTCTTGGGAACAATAATAGACTCCTTAGAAATGAGGATTTTTCTGACAGAGGCCAGAAAATCAAAACTTCTAAACTCTTGTAAAGTACTTCATTCTGTTCCTCTTCCTTCCATAGCTCAGTGCATGGAAGTAATAGGTTTGATGGTCGCGGCAATGGACATAGTTCCTTTTGCGCGAATTCATCTGAGACCATTACAACTGTGCATGCTCAGTCAGTGGAATGGGGATTATACAGACTTGTCTCCGACGATACAAGTAGATCAGAGGACCAGAGATTCACTCCGTTGGTGGCTGTCCCTGGACAACCTGTCACAGGGGATGAGCTTCCGCAGACCAGAGTGGGTCATTGTCACGACCGACGCCAGTCTGGTGGGCTGGGGCGCGGTCTGGGGACTCCTGAAAGCTCAGGGTCTTTGGTCTCGGGAAGAATCTCTTCTCCCGATAAATATTCTGGAACTAAGAGCGATATTCAATGCTCTCAAGGCTTGGCCTCAGCTAGCAAAGGCCAAATTCATACGGTTTCAATCGGACAACATGACGACTGTTGCGTACATCAACCATCAGGGGGGAACAAGGAGTTCCCTGGCGATGGAAGAAGTGACCAAAATCATTCATTGGGCGGAGTCTCACTCCTGCCACTTGTCTGCAATCCACATTCCAGGAGTGGAAAATTGGGAAGCGGATTTTCTGAGTCGTCAGTCATTTCATCCGGGGGAGTGGGAACTCCATCCGGAAATCTTTGCCCAAATTACTCAGTTGTGGGGCAGTCCAGACATGGATCTGATGGCCTCTCGTCAGAACTTCAAGGTTCCTTGCTACGGGTCCAGATCCAGGGATCCCAAGGCGACTCTAGTAGATGCACTAGTAGCACCTTGGACCTTCAAACTAGCGTATATATTCCCACCGTTTCCTCTCATCCCCAGGCTGGTAGCCAGGATCTATCAGGAGAGGGCATCGGTGATCTTGATAGCTCCTGCGTGGCCACGCAGGACTTGGTATGCAGACCTGGTGAATATGTCATCGGCTCCACCATGGAAGCTACCTTTGAGACGGGACCTTCTTGTTCAAGGTCCGTTCGAACATCCGAATCTGGTCTCACTCCAACTGACTGCTTGGAGATTGAACGCTTGATTTTATCAAAGCGAGGGTTCTCAGATTCTGTCATTGATACTCTTGTTCAGGCCAGAAAGCCTGTAACTAGAAAAATTTACCATAAAATATGGAAAAAATATATCTGTTGGTGTGAATCTAAAGGATTCCCATGGAACAAGATAAAAATTCCTAAGATTCTATCCTTTCTACAAGAGGGTTTGGAGAAAGGATTATCTGCAAGTTCTTTGAAGGGACAGATTTCTGCTTTATCTGTTTTACTTCACAAAAAGCTGGCAGCTGTGCCAGATGTTCAAGCTTTTGTTCAGGCTCTGGTTAGAATCAAGCCTGTTTACAAACCTTTGACTCCTCCTTGGAGTCTCAATTTAGTTCTTTCAGTTCTTCAGGGGGTTCCGTTTGAACCCTTACATTCCGTTGATATTAAGTTATTATCTTGGAAAGTTTTGTTTTTGGTTGCAATTTCTTCTGCTAGAAGAGTTTCTGAGTTATCTGCTCTGCAGTGTTCTCCGCCCTATCTGGTGTTCCATGCAGATAAGGTGGTTTTGCGTACTAAACCTGGTTTTCTTCCGAAAGTTGTTTCTAACAAAAACATTAACCAGGAGATAGTCGTGCCTTCTTTGTGTCCGAATCCAGTTTCAAAGAAGGAACGTTTGTTGCACAATTTGGATGTAGTTCGTGCTCTAAAATTCTATTTAGATGCTACAAAGGATTTTAGACAAACATCTTCCTTGTTTGTTGTTTATTCTGGTAAAAGGAGAGGTCAAAAAGCAACTTCTACCTCTCTCTCTTTTTGGCTTAAAAGCATCATCAGATTGGCTTACGAGACTGCCGGACGGCAGCCTCCTGAAAGAATCACAGCTCATTCCACTAGGGCCGTGGCTTCCACATGGGCCTTCAAGAACGAGGCTTCTGTTGATCAGATATGTAAGGCAGCGACTTGGTCTTCACTGCACACTTTTACTAAATTTTACAAATTTGATACTTTTGCTTCTTCTGAGGCTATTTTTGGGAGAAAGGTTTTGCAAGCCGTGGTGCCTTCCATCTAGGTGACCTGATTTGCTCCCTCCCTTCATCCGTGTCCTAAAGCTTTGGTATTGGTTCCCACAAGTAAGGATGACGCCGTGGACCGGACACACCTATCTTGGAGAAAACAGAATTTATGTTTACCTGATAAATTACTTTCTCCAACGGTGTGTCCGGTCCACGGCCCGCCCTGGTTTTTTTAATCAGGTCTGATAATTTATTTTCTTTAACTACAGTCACCACGGTATCATATGATTTCTCCTATGCAAATATTCCTCCTTTACGTCGGTCGAATGACTGGGGAAGGCGGAGCCTAGGAGGGATCATGTGACCAGCTTTGCTGGGCTCTTTGCCATTTCCTGTTGGGGAAGAGAATATCCCACAAGTAAGGATGACACCGTGGACCGGACACACCGTTGGAGAAAGTAATTTATCAGGTAAACATAAATTCTGTTTTTAAAGAGAGGATGTCTACTCTTTCCAAGGGGAAGAAAGTTTGTCAATTCTTTTATGTAATGGGAGGGAGGTTGGTTTCCATCACATGTTGAGCAGTGATGGATGAACTTGCCAGTATATGAAAGGAAGAGAGCATGTCTATCCTTATATTTACACGTTCAAATTTACCCAAAGGTATAGGGAGGCTACTCTCACCCGTACAGGAGTGTGTATGGCTGTTTACCTTTATGCTTGATAAAGCTGATGGTAGAATGGATGACTGCTCACTTTTATATGTATATAATATGGAGTGTGGATGCAGTCAAACACAAAAATGCCTCATACAGCAGGTTAGAGACTGCAAGTCTTACAACCATGTGAAGAACATGGTAAGTTTGTAAAGGAAAGCTTATGCATCTAAACCATGGAATTGGAGTACAGTTGGAAGTGAATGCAGTGCTTAATAATGACACCGTTCTTCATCCTCTTCCAGGTACGAGGAACAAAGTAAAGAGAAGGACCAGCCTACCACCCTTACAGAAGAGAAAGAGAAGAAAGAGGACTGAGCCCCTTCCCCTGACTTGTTCATGATAACTGGGGATTAAATTCAGTGGGACTGAATGAGCAGAGCCCCCAGTGCTGTCACCTCTCCCTGCCATCTGTGTTAAGCTTATTCCCCCCGTAAGTTTCCCTGACCCTTGGGTGTTGTATGTGCCTGTAAGTCTTACTGGGCCCGTATTTTTATATTTTGTACGGTGGGTTTGCTTTCTACGGTATTAAATCATCTGTGACGATGCGTCTGTGCTCCAGTCTGTCTGAAGAGATATACAATATATGACCCCGCAAGGATCTCACACTTGCAGTAGCCCAGAGGACCCAGTCATTGTTTGAAATGTCCCTGCATCACCTTGTGTGGTGGTTTACCAAATGGTGTAGAAATGTTGTTAGTCTATGATTATGGTTGTCTAGCCATATCTTGATCTAGTGGTGTTGCACCTGCATGGCCAAAGGCGGGTTCCTCCATTGCAGTGTGAACTCCTTAGGACCACAATGTCAGTCACTAGTTTTGTTATTCCTTTATGTTGTAATTCAAAATACAGCATTATACCCTGTAATGCTACTTTCCATTTATTTTCTAGCTTAAATATAAAGGTGCCCCCAGACTGTGAGGCTAGAGCCCCTAACTTTTTAAGATCATTAAAATAATTTTGTGAACATTTGAAGCCCTTTCCCTTTGGTACTACCCCTTTTATTGAACAAGCATTTTGCTTTTAAAGTCTTATCCCTCCATGTCTTCTTGCCTGTACTAGATGCAGTCACACATTGCCTATAATATTTCACAATAAGTCACCCATGTAACATGTAGGTGCGACTGTTCAGATGTCAGTGGCACCCCATTCTTTTGCCAGAGACTTTCCTCGAAATTACCATCTTTATGTCCATTATATTGCATGAGACATGTCACATGACTTAAAAGTTGCAGCACTATTGGTACCATATTTCACAGGCCACATAACACTGCAGGTCATTTATTGCTATAATTTATACAATATATTGATGTCAAAGACCTCACCTGTTTCAATTGATCATTTACCCTCTGCAAATCTCCTATAGGAAAATGCATTATGTATACCTGATCTCCTTAAGTCCTTACATGTCCCAGCAGATACATTTGTATCCTAGTGCTCAGTTTTCCACAAGATTTTGCATCCAATGAAGTGTACTAAATGGTATAGGAAGGATGTGTAGCCCACCTTATTAATGATAACAAATTCTCAAATCATATCAATTTATATCCAATAATAATAGTGATATATTGTAACCATGCCCCTAAATATAAGTTTTAGCTGATCAGGTCCAGCTTAGGGCTAGTTTTACATTCCAGATGAAAACTTTATCAACTGTAAGTAACAACATACATATCGATTAAAAACTGTGGAGTATATTAATGTTTACTAAAGGCTTACAACTGTAATTTAAACTAGCCATAAAAGTACAAAGTCTTATGAGGGATCCATAGAATACTTTTAAACTCCAAGTTCTAGATATGAGTCTCCTTTTTAAACAGTAATAGGAAAAATATGCCCAATGCCTTAATGTTTAAACCCTGACAGCAAAGGGATAACACAAACGCTGCCATGCAGTAGAAGTATTAAAGTATGCCAGATATCTATCGATATAAAAGGTCACTTCAACTTTAATGCTTTTATCTAATGGAATCAAGCAGGTGTTATGAAGTTCTTGAAGTATGTAAATAGGCTATGATATAGGGCCTGATGATCCAAGATTCTCCTGCTTGGAGAGAAATTGTAGTGCAGACTTCACAGGGGCTGAACTCAATGAATAATCAAAGAAAAAGGGCGTAACTCTCCAGCACTGCAAGATCTCTCATTTCTGTATCTGAAGGAGAGACAAACCCAGAGCAATATAGAACTGCACAATATGAGTGATTTGTTACACTTGCACTTTGTTCTTTGTATTTTATATTACTTTACACTTAATATTGGGTCCTTTCAGTATTATTACATTCAAAAAGTGGTAGGGACTGGGCTTACCAGAGTAGTTCACAGTGTATGTCTCTCGCAAGTCTTGTGAAATGCTGTTAGCATTTTAAACAAGCTGATTCACTGTTTTTTCGTGTCGGGTGTATGCAGGTGAAGTTTGTTCAAAATGTACAATACTTATTTAACTGACTGAAAAGTAATATATACTAAACTATAGGCAAAAGCAATTTAAATTGTAGTGAAAACATTTTAGTTTAATTTGGAATTGATGCAAACTGAGCCTTTATATCAGTCCCAGATCTTTTCCAGTTACCTTCTCTCCCCTATGAAATTCTGTATCCCAGGGAAATTCATTAACTTTCTATGGAAGGCATCTCTCTGGAACTTCCAGGTTCCGCCCTTTATCTTATAGAATTCAGTGAGTTCAGCCCCTGTGAAGTCTGCACTATAATTTCTCTCTAAACTAGAGAATATTTACTAATCAGGCCCATAGCTTCATTACTTTCTATCAGTTTTTCAGTTTTATTTTAAAAGAAGAAATACAATGCAATTTGCTAAATATACATATAAATATACAAAGAATTAGACTCATTTTAAAGGGCCATAATACCCAAATGTTTAAACACTTAAAAGTGATGCAGCATAGCTGCAAAAAAGCTGACTAGAAAATATCACCTGAACATCTCTATGTAAAAAAGAAAGATATTTTACCTCAAAAGTTCCTCAGTAGCCACATCCCATTGTAATCGACTTCTAAGCAGCATATCAGTATATCTGTCCCAGGACAGCCGAAGGGTTGAGCCTCGTGCACTTTCATGTTATTTCCTATTCAGTGTAAGGAAGTTTACAATTAAATCTCATGAGAGTTAAATGAAATCTCATGAGATGACAGTAAAAGAGTTCATGACCTCAGCACTGCTGATGCTGATTGGCTGCTGTTCATTTCTTCATTTTTTAAAAAAATGTTTTAACTGCAGCTGGGCAGCAGCTGATTATAACTTTTTACACAGAACTTACTCTGCTAAGCTGAGGAAATAGCGAGGTAAAATATCTTCCTTTTTTACATAGAGATGCTCAGGGGATATTTTCCTGTCAGCTTTTTACATTATACTGCATCAGTTTCAAGTGATTTAGCATATGAGTATTATGTCCCTTTAACACAGAAACTCAGAAAGCAACATCAAAATTTGTAAAATCACAATCTTAAATGCAATTTTACACAAAATAAAATACATAATAGAAAGTGAAAGTTTAAATGTAATAACACTTAATCTGAAGTATAAAGTAATAAAAAATACAAAGCATAGAAGCATAGTAAAATCTACCTTTTAAAAATCTCACTTTGGAATCTTGCAGCACTGGAGCATCATTTTAGATCATCTCACCTAAGTGAAGAGCTTTTCTTCATCAGGCCCTTAATGAGAAAATGGCCGAATCTTGTTACTTAACCTTTGTTTAAATGGACAGTAAACACCTTTTAATTACAAGTTGTTTCTGTTGTGTTGCTATAGAATAACACATCAGCTAAGTCTTAACGTTTTTTTAAACAAAGTAATATCCTTTTTACTGCAATTGTTTATCAATAGCCAAATTCCACCCACCATTTGCCTTATATGGAGGAGCCAATCTGGGCTTTAGTCTGCAGACAACAAGGCTAATCAAATAAATGCATTTTAGACAAACTTTATGACTGAGGTTCTTATCAGTTAAAGTCAATTAGGAACATATATATGTAGCAGAGTTAGCCTTTGGAAGTCACCAGGGTGCATGTCAAGTTCTGAGTATTAGAAATTGCTCCACTTTCAGAATTAAATTACATGAAAAGGGGGCAAAATAAATTATACATGTTTACTATCCTTTTAAATATAGATACTTAAATTCTGTGCTAAAGACAGCTTGTCAGAACATACTCCCTGAGGGCCAGTTGATCTAAAGTTTTTTCCGATCAGGCGAGCTGATCTAAGAAGTCTCGTCAGTATGGCAAGGTCTCTCAAAAAATGTTACCTTGAGAGATGTTTATCGTGTTATGCAGGGTTCTGTATGACTATATACTGTCTAAAAAAAAATACCAAAGATTTTGTGTGATTTCTCTCCACACCGACAAATTTTTAACCATTGGGCCCCTATCATAGGTAAACTTGGAGATTGAGAAAGCATGACAATGGTTAGCTGCACATCTGTACTTAAAAATGTCTCCAAGTGTTTCCTATTAGCAAGGAGGTTATACTATGGGCAGAAAAAAAATAAAAAAATGTTTGCAGATTGAACCATTTTGTGTATATGCCTCGTGTGAAGTAGCAGGAAGTACTGCCTAATTCATTTAAACATATTTACATTTTTGTTTATAAAAAAATAACTAAAAAAAATAGTTGACAAATTGGTAGTTTGGATTAAAGAAAAAGTAAATAGCATATTCTTATACCACACTGTAAGAACGATATACCCGGTTGCTGGAGCTGTAAACAAAAAAAAAAGGGAATTATATTACCACTGTCATAAGTAAAACGGTGGTGCATATTAAAACACATTGACTGTTAACACAAAAGTTACGCAGATAATGTATTGTACATATTTTATTTAATATGGTGCTTTAGCACTTTGTTAGGGACCAAGAGCAAGTAACCAATCGTTCTGTTATGTACTTAATAGTGACATCATCACCATGCAACTACTATTACAGTGTTTAAAACTAATTTCACCAAAAAGAGTGAAACAAAATAATAAAAGGTTTAGGGTTTAGCACTTGAAGTCATTATCTCAAAGTACTTGAGTCTGTGTCTACCTCTGGGATGTTCCTGTACACAGTCTAAAGAGCTATAAGTCAAATGTTAATGGTGCTTTTATTTTATTATTTTATTTCCCCCCTTTTTTTTTTTTTCTTTCTTTCACCTAGGCCTTCTGAAGGTTCTGCCATATGTCGTTTAATAAACAATGTTGCTATTTCCATGTGAATCTTGGGAAATATCCATACTAACACATATATATCATATGGTGCTTTAGTTTAATGCATATGTTATTGATGGGGGACATGGGGTCTCCCCAGTCACATATTTACACATTGTGTGGGGACATATTCTAATAAAGTCGTCTATAATATAGTTTTTGGATGTTATTCGAATGTCTCTAAGTTACATTCTATATTCAGGGTAAATGTGTGTGTTTATATATATATATATATATATATATATATATATATATATATATTTATTTATATTCTGTTCACCAATAGGAATGATATTTATTTTATATTCACAATCCAAAGATTTTAATAGGCAATTTTACGAACAGGTAACCTATATTTTATAGTGTTTGATTTAATGGGTGTCGTGATTTGTTAATCCAAGGGCTGACAAAATTATATCAAACATAGGACCTAGAAAGAATAATAAAGGGTCACATCACCTTTTAAATGTATATATGCATAGTAATACTGTATAAAAAATAAATCATAGCATAGTCATGCATACAATATGTTTCAAAAGTATATAAAATGTAATTTTGTTAGCAAAATATGCATTGTTTTTCAGTAACTTTTTAAAAGTGACTTTTCTTCTCCGCTAGGTATAAATAAGATACAGTGATCAAACAGTTGCTGTGTAGAATATCGCTTAGGCTTGTGAACATTGGAATACACACTTCTAATTCTTGCAGGACACCCTTTCACAGTTAAATTACAGGAAGAAGTAGGCGAAATAAGGAATGATAGTATGTTGCAAAGTTGTATTACTATTTTATAAACACCTTGTAATTACATTTCTGTTGTCTTGCTACTGAATAACATATCCAAGTCAACATTTTTAAACAAAATCACATTGTGTTTGCTGCAGTTGTTTTTAATAGCCAAACTACGGTTATCAATTGTTTTATATGGAGAAGCCATCCAGTTTCAGTCTGCAGGCAACAAGGCTAGGGGGCTGATATTTTAAAGGGACACTGAACCCAAATTTTTTCTTTCGTGATTCAGATAGAGCATGCAATTTTAAGCAACTTTCTAATTTACTTCTATTATCAATTTTAATTCGTTCTCTTGCTATCTTTATTTGAAAAAGAAGGCATCTCAGTTAAGGAGCCAGCAAATGTTTGCTTCAGTACCATGGACAGCACTTGTTTATTGGTGCTGACCAATCGGCAAGGACAACCCAGGTTGTTCACCAAAAATGGCCCGGCATCTAAACTTACATTCTTGCTTTTCAAATAAACATGCCAAGAGAATGAAGAAAATGTGATAATAGGAGTAAATTAGAAAGTTGCTTAAAAATGCAGGCTCAATGTGAATCACAAAAGAACATTTTTGAGTACAGTGTCCCTTTAAGGCCCGTATTCAACCTTATACAGCTGTTTCCACACCGGAAACAGGAGTTAAGAAGGAGCGGTCTTAAGACCGCTGCTCCTTAACTCGTCCACCACCTTTGAGGCGTCGGACAGCAATCAACCTGATCGGGTTGATTGACACCCCCTTCTAGCGGCTTATCGTCCGCGAATCTCCTGAGGGCGGTATTGCACAAGCATTTCACAAGGAATGCTTGTGCAATGATAAATGCCGACAGTGTATGCTGCCGGCATTTATGGATGTAGGGTGGACATGATCCGCTACAGCAGCTCATGTCTGCCCTCGCATGATAAATTGACCCCTAGGTCATTGTTAGTATAAAGTGCATTGTTTTGAATTTATCTGCTGAAAATAATTGGGGAAAGATATTTATCAGGATTAGAGTTGAGAAATTAGCAGGGTGCATTTCAGGTTATGAGATTTAGAAAATCCAGTCTTCAGACAAAATTACATGGAGAGAGGGCACAATAATAATAAATAATAATGAAAATGTTGCAAAATAGTTTTAGTACACAACTAAACATTTATATCAAGAACTGTTCCTTTAAACATGTTATATTACAATCTCAAAGTATTTCTATTCCCCTTAACCCCTTCACGCATTTAGGACGTTTCATTCCATCCTAACAGTGCTGGGCTTTAAAGGGACATTAAACCCACATTCTTTTCTTACATGATTCAAATAGAGGATACAATTTTAAACAACATTCCAGTTTATTTCTATTAGCTAATTAGCTTCATTCTTTAGAAATCCTTTGTTGAGGAAATAGCAATGCACATAAGTGAGCCACATGAGGCATCTATATGCAGCTACCAATCTGCAGCAACTGAGCCTATCTAGATATGCTTTTCAGCAAAGGATGCCAAGAAAATTAAGCAAATTAGATAACAGAAGTAAATTGGAAAGATGTTTAAAATTGTATGTACTTTCTGAATCAAGAAAGAAAAATTTTGGGTTTAATGTCCCTTTAACGCCGAAGGACGACATGAAACGTTGTACCTTATATGGTGTCCTGCAGCCTCCCCCTTTAAAGCATTAAAGAGTATGATGGGGGGCATGCCTAGCAGCAAAGGCAGTCCCCCATGATTCAATCCTTATTTGCTAAACTGAGCTTGATTTAATTAAATTCAGCTAAAAATATAGCTATTTCAATAAAATTCCCTAGTGATAGTACACAATTACAGCAACCCTTATTTGGGATATCAGTTGTACATTGTGCATTACTATATTTGTTTAATCCATCTCGGATTAACAATTTGTGTGCCATTATACAGTTTCTGTGAACGTATCTCAGATAGTCAGCATCTATCCTTTATTGATTATGGAGCAAACTGGTGCAGCTCAAGTCTCCAAACAATACATTTATACACCTTTAAATCGGAGTGTCCAGGTGTCTACATCCTACCACTGCTATACTTGAGGGGTTTGTAAGGAACTTTCCCTCAAGTTTAAAGAATATATCCACTTTGTGATTGCTGAGTTGATTGTTGTTATGGGTCCAGCTGTTATACGCATTCTCACACAAGGTTCAAAAAGTTATCCTCCACAGGCCCTTTGTCACTTCTTAGGGATGACCGAAAAGAACTAAGAAGAAGGGTACCTTAGAATCTCATTAGACCACTCCAGCCTTAAAGTCAGCATGAAGGTGCACCCCCCCCCCCCCCATTCCAGACAAATCTCTGGTAAGCAGCAAATTGGATCTTTGTCAAGAGGCTTGGGAGAGGTCAGTTTAAGACCCTTTGGTGTTGAAAATCATATCTCAGGGGCACCAAATAGGCTTTCATCACAGACTCACTCCTTGGAGATTCTTATGGTCTCAAGTTCAGCAAGATCCCTTGAAGGCCACAGTCTTTCTGGCTTGTGTGACAATGGGAATAATCTCTCCTGAATTCAGAAATAAATTGAGGGTTCTACTCAAACCTTTACATAATACTGAAAAAGGAAGGTACTTTTCGGCCTATTTTGGATTCCAAAATTCTAAAAAAGTTTCTGGAAGTGCCATCTTTCAAACTGGAGATGATTTGCACTACTTCATTTAGTGCAGAAAGGTCAATTTATGTCTAGCATCGACTTAAAAGATGCCTACTTACATATCCCTATTTACAGGGATCATGTCAGGTTCCTGAGATTTGCCTTTCTCAACAGGCGTCATCAGTTTGTGGTGCTCCCATTTGGTCTAGCAATAGTTCCCAGAGGAGCATTGCTGACTCTGGTGCCAGCTCAGAAAATCTCTATCCCTGTACCTGGACAAAATTCTGGAGCAGGCACCCTCTCTTCAGCTGGCAATGAAACACACACAACCGTTTATTCAGCTTCTTCTCAGTTGCAGTTGGAAAATCAACCTAGCAAACAGCTCCTTGACTCCTCAGACCAGGCATCCTTTCAAAGGTCTATAATCGACTGAGACTTCTCTAACAGAACATTACAGATCTAAACTGCAACAGACCTTCAACTCTATCCTCTTCCTTCTGTTGCTCAATGCATGGAAGTTGTAAGCCTCATAATTGCTGCTGTTCCATTTGCCAGATTTAAAGGGACAGTCTACACCAAAAAATTTCTTATTTAAAAAAATAGATAATCCCTTTATTACCCATTCCCCGTTTTTGCATAACCAACACAATTATATTAATATACTTTTTACCTCTGTGATTACCTTGTATCTAAGCCTTTGCAGTCAGCCTCCTTATCTAAGTGCCTTTGACAGACATGCGGTGTAGTCAATCAGTGAAGACTCCTAAATAACTTCACGGGAGTGAGCACAATGTTATCTATATGACACATGTGAACTAGCACAGTCTAACTGTGAAAAACTTTCAAAATGCTCTGAGCTAGGAGGCGTTTTTCAACGATTTAGAAATCAGTTTGAGCCTAGCTAGGTTTAGCTTTTCAAAAAGACAACCAAGGGAACAAAGCAAGTTTGATGATAAAAGTAAAGAGGAAAGTTGTTTAAAATTGCATGCCCTATCTGAATCATGAAAGTTTAGTTTTGACTTTACTGTCCCTTTAATCTGGCCTCTCCGATTAAAGGGACAGTAAAGTCCAAATTAAACTTTCATGAGTGAGATAGAGCATGCAATTTTAAGCAACTTTCTAATTTATTCCTATTAAATATTTTTTCTTTGTATCTTTATTTGAAAAAGCAGGAATGTAAGCATAGGAACCGGCACATTTTTGGTTCAGCACCTGGGTAAAGCTTTCTGATTAGTGTCTAAATGTAGCCACCAATCGGCAAACGCTATCCACGTGCTGAATAAAAAATGAGCTGGCTCCTGAGCTTACATTTGAATAAAAAGATACTAAGAGAACAAAGAAAATTAGTAGTAAATTAGAAACTTTCTTAAAATTGCATGCTCTATCTGAATCATGAAAGTTTAATTTTGACTAGACTATACCTTTAAGGATGCTACAGCAATGGAAGGGAGATTACGAGGCTCTGTCTTACAAGATCCTGTTGGACCACAATAAGATACCGTCTTAGACATGGTGGCAAACTCATCAAGCCCTTTGTTCAGGGGGCCTCCTTTCTACGATGGGTTGTGATTAGCACAGATTCCAGCCTGAAGGATTGGGGGGTAGTCTGGGGTTCTCAGTGCAAGGAGCCTGGTCTCTTCTGCAGGCGAGGTTACCAATAAACATTCTGGAACTCCACAATCTTCAGGGCCCTTCAAAGTTGGCCTAACCTTGGGCAAGAATCCTTTTAAAGCTTTCAATCAAACACTGTCACAGTACTGGCTTGCATAAATCACTAGAGCAGAATTTTAAATTCCCTGAGAACTGTCACATATTCTCATGTGGAAAGAACATCATCATTGCATGATCTCAGCCATTTACTTCAGAAGTGAATATCTGGGAGGCAGACTTTCTCAGCCACCATTACCATCCCTCAGGGAATCACAAGCTTCACTAATATTGTGCCAATCCTCTGGATCCTCAATCGGATCTAATAAATGCACTAGCGGAAACGTGGTGATTCTAGTTGATCTACATCTTTTCTCTATTTGAGTAGCTATGCAGGGTGATAGCCAGAATAAAAAAAGAACTGGCTACAGTCATTCTGATTACTCTGGCTTGCACCACTTGGTATGCAGATCTGATTAAAATGTCCTTATTCTAGCAGCAGTGCTTGATCAGTAACATACCTGGCTTAACTGTTTTCCTGCCCTATTTCATGGTGGTCTCATGGACGTCACTGCTTGGGTATAAGATCCTGCATGTTATTTCTCATGGACTCTCACCATCTTACTATGCAGTTCATAGGCCTCACTTTGTCTTTTCTTCTTGGCCGTATTTATGAATTCCGATTGTGGGAATGTTTGAGGGATTAAAGCTCTGGGATATAGGGGTGTTTTTGTCTCCACCTAGTCAACAGGAGTGTATTCCCACACGTGATGGACTTCACTGCTTGGGTATAAGATCCTGCATATTATGTCTCATGGACTCTCACCATCTTATGAAAGAAAACAATATTGATACTTACCATATAAATTAATTTCTTTCAAGATGGTGAGAGTCCATGAGCCCCACTATTTTTCTTTACACGGTTTGTGACTGTACTTGTTTTGCGCTTCATAGGCCTTGCTTTGCCTTTTCTTCTTTTCTGTTTCTCTCCATCTACTTGGCCGTATTTAAGTTTGAGGGATTAAAGCTCTGGAATATAGGGGTGTTTTTGCCTCCTCCTAGACGACAGGAATGTAATCTGACACATGATGTCTCGTGGACTATCAGTATCCAGGTAATCGTCAATTTTGTTTTATATATTACAGTCTCAAAGTGTGTAATGTCCCTGTAATAAGTCTATGATCTATTGACTGTACCAGAAATATTCTTCTAATGATAAATGGTGAAGCTACATATGGAAGATGTCAGTAATGGCTATAAGAGAAACATTTTATCTCAATTTGAATGGATATGTTAATAAATATTGAGGTAACAGATAATGTTTAGAATGTGCAATTTTGAGCATAATTTTTAATATGCGAAAGATGATGAAGTTAATGTGGCAAATGCGAAAATCAATTATTTCTAAAAGATTCCTCAAAATTGCAAACCCTATAGACTACAATTTGGTGGTTTTAAGACTTAAAGGGACACTGAACCCAAATTTTTTCTTTCGGGATTCAGCAATTTTAAGAAACTTTCTAATTTACTCCTATTCTCTGGGTATCTTTATTTGAAAAGCAAGAATTTAAGTTTAGATGCCGGCCCATTTTTGGTGAAGTCTAGAAGACTGAAGACATCAGCTGTGGTTTCTTCTGGATGATCCAGCAGGAATTCAGGGTCTGTTAACCAAGAAGAATTTGCAAAGACACTTGCAGACACTGGCCTGGTGGCATGATCTGCAGGCTTAATTTCAGATGGAACATAATGCCATTGTTTGGGCTTAGATGATTTCCTGTCTTCAACTGACAAGGCTATTTTGTTGTTATCACTTGTAGTACAAAACACTGTGGTACCCAGATTGTCATCACAAAGGATAGGAGTAACATCAGGTATTTGGATGATGTCAGGAGGCTTCTGCCTTACTTCATGATGGCGAGAGCACTGTTTGAAGTGGGATGGACATCCATTTTCTGATATGTAAGTTTTGAAGGAGTGGATCTCAGATGACGTACGCATAACTATTCAAGCATACATTGCCCACTATCACCCAGCCTAGATCAAGTCTTTGTGCATAAGGGGCATCATCTGGTCCATCGCACTGCTCGCGTACTTTATGTACTCTGAGAATGTCTCTTCCTAGCAGGACCAAGATTTCTGCATTCATGTCCATTGCCGGAATCTCATCAACAAGGTGCCTTAAGTGAGGATGGTGATAGGCAGCCTCTGGAGTAGGAATCTCTTCCCTTTCGCCTGGTATCTGGTCACACTCGACTAATGTTGGTAGGGGTATGCCTTCATTTCCTTTGATATGAGAGACCATGAATCCATTTGCCCTTCTGCCAAAGCCCTCTACACGACCAGAACAGGTTCTGAGAGTATACGGTGTTGCATTACCCTCTATGCCGACGATCTCAAAGAATTTAGGCTTAACCAGGGATCTGTTGCTCTGTTCATCTATTATAGCATACATTCTAGCAACTTTCTCAGGTTGATCCTGTGGGTAAATCTTGACTAGACATACCTTGGCACAGCATTTGTAGTCTAAGCCTTCTCCACAGACTTCTGTGCATGCAGAGGAAACACTCGCTGTGACTGGAGCACGACTTTGTTGCTCCCCGCCATGAATTGAGACAGGGGCGGAGTCAGTTAGCTGCTGTGGGTTGTCTGGAAGTGGAGTAGGATGCATAGCTGTAACGTGTCTGTCGCTACTGCCTTCTGTGCACTTTATAACATCTTTACAGTCTTTAGCAAAGTGACCATAAGAAGCACAGCACCTATAGCATACTCCAAGTTTCTGGAGAATCTCCCTGCGCTCTTGTAAAGTCTTTGCCCTAAGCCCACGACATTTCCTAAGAGGGTGAGGCTTCCTGTGAATAGGGCACTGACGATTAGGGTCTTTATCTCTCTTGCCTGAGTCACTCTGGTTTGCAGTAGAGGATACGGGTGATGAGATGTCTGTCCTTTTAACAGATATTGCTCTATTAAAGTCTCTACATTTAGCTGCCGTGTTATCATACCTTGATGATGTTGGTAAGGATGATGAAGCAGGCAAGTTGGGTTCGCAGAAGCTGAAGCTGGGATCGTTTCTCATCCAGGCTTGATTGCTGATGTACCTGCAAAAGTATGAAAATGGAGGAAATTATACGTTATAGTCTCTTTTGTATCTTGAGCCCTGTTGTGCCCATTTCTCTTGCAGGTTATATGGCAGTTTTGACACCACAGGATTGACACCATGAGCAGTGTCCAGAAAGCTTAGTCCAGGTAGATGTGGGTCTGTCTTTGCCAACTCTAGCTCCATGAGGAGGTCACTTAATTCTTGGAGCTTGCGATAGTCTTTGTTTCCTATTTTTGGGAAGTTTTGCAGTCTCTTGAACAGAGCGCTTTCTATGGCTTCAGAGCTACCATAGGCTTGCTCAAGTCTTGCCCATGCAGCAAAAAGGCCTGCATCTGGGTGGTCAACATGTACTGTTCTCAGTCTTTTAACACGATCTGCAGATTCCGGCCCCAGCCACTTTATGAGCAAATCAAGTTCCTCCTTGGTTGTAAGCTCGAGATCAGCGGTAGCAGCCTTGAAGGTTGATCTCCAGGCCCTGTAGCTCTCCAGTCGTCAAACCTTGAGAGGCTTGTGTTAATGAGCTCACGGTGTATCATGTATCTGGCAAAGTCAGTCAAGTCTGATCTCTCACTCTTTGGTGCCAAAGTAACTTGAGGAACCCCTTGGGTGTGAAAGTTCTTTGGTGAAGAAGGGTGAAGTTTACCAGGATAAAATGATGTTGCAAGAGCATTCAACTGTGGTGTAGTCTCTAAGGCTTCTGCTGGCTGTGGCTTGAGCTGCGGCTTGTCACTGGAAGTCACCTTATTGTCAGCGGGAGGTGATGCGGTTTGCTGCTTAGATGCACTTGTGTTGTGGATTTGAAGAGGCTCAGGCATTTGGTGCTGAGAGGTCTTTGTGTTGAGATTGAGAACGATGGTGTTAGTAGTAGGCACAGGAGATGACTCTGTATCGTTGCAAATATTATGCTTTTAGCACATATTTACTAGTGCGTTCAACTGGGTCTTCCATATCTGCTGGGATATGGCAATCTGAATTAGTACTTTCTCCCATTGCTTGTTCAAGGACTTTCAGCCTTGCTAGGGCTGCTGCTTCTTTCTTTTCCATTTGCAAACCCTTTATTTGGGAATCCACCTTTGCTTGCTGGGCAGCCATTTGAGCTTTGCTTTGTGCTTCCTGGGCAGCCATTTGTGCTTTGCTTTGTGCTTCCATTTCTGCTTGCTGGACAGCCATTTGTGCTTCCTGGGCAGCCCTCTGTGCTTTGCTTTGGGCTTCCATTTCTGCTTGCTGGGCAGCCATTTGTGCTTCCTGGGCAGCCCTCTGTGCTTTGCTTTGGGCTTCCATTTCTGCTTCCCTTCTGATAAAGGAGCTTTGCACTTTTTTTGATTCTGCATCAGCACGGGCCTCTATTAGCTTGTCACTTAATGTTGAACTTCTGGAGCGAGAGGATCTAGAAGAACGTGCAGTGAGCTTAGTTGATGTGGATCTATGAGATCTGGTCTCCTGCAGTTGAGCAATGCGGAACTCTGCCTTTTCTTTAACCATTTGCACTAAGAGACCTCTATGTTGGTCCAGTGCATCAGTCCTAGTCAGTTCTGCTGAAGAGTCCTCTATATTAAAGTCCTGTAAGAAGGCTGTGTATTTTGCAGGCAGCCGCTGGTAGCGTTCATATGCAGCAGATAGGTGATCTATAGAGTCTCTCAATTTGGCTGGTTGATCATTAAAGTGTGACAAAACTGACATGCATTGTGAAATTCTGTCCCATAGGTCTGACAGATTGCTGGAGAACTCATCTCTAGTGAATTCATAGTTTTCTCTGAGTTTATGTGTCAGTTTTATTGTACGTTTGGGTCTTACACTCTGTTCAGCAATATCTGCAGGATCTGCTCCCTGTACATCTGTGGGTTCAGAGGCATGATGTATCTGCGTAGGTTCAGCTATAAGAGAGTGCTCAGAGCCTTGTCTAGACATTTTTTCAAGTTTTGCAAAAAATGGTACTGTCTCTTTAAGAAGACAAACAGCAGCTTAGACAGATGGGGTAACAGTTCAATGCAGAGAAACAGTTTTCAACATTCAGATGAAGTGCAGTAAACTTGTGCGACATGTGCTTTCACAAGATGGCGGATGACCCTGAGCTTGATTGCAGATTAAACACACACATATACATAGCAGGGTGTAGGAATTCTATCATCTTTTGACTATTCTGACTCAGATAGTTGTAATAATGTTCTATCCCTTGCTGAGACCTCTATGCCTGGCCTGTATAAGAAGATACAATCACTGCAGACAATCTTTGTCAGATAGCTGAACTCACCAATACCTTGTCAATCCACAAAGTTGCTTTATTCTGAATATCAGGTTACAGCAGATAATGAATACAGCAGATGAATGAATGGTTAAAGTATTTTGCGGTCAAAAGATGATACTGATCGTAGCTTGCAATGTATTAACATGAGTGCTTGTTACATGAGGCTGTTAGCTGCAGCCATGACACAGGAAAACATCATAAAGCTACAAGGGCGGAGTAATACACAAAAAGGAAATGCATAATAAGGTCAGGGGTAAGATACTGGAAAACAGGAGCATTACCAAAAAGTGTCAGTAGATGGCAGTACAGAACAAACAGGGAAGCCTAGAAAACAATGGCATAAAAATATATGATTTCTTAACTATAACAACATGAACATAACAGAGGCTATGTAATATTCTATGCCTCATTGAGGCAGCACAGTACTGATACAACTGTACTCCCCTTGTGTCTGGCCACTGCCTCCTCGGCTTTTTGCAAAACCACATATATGTAGAAATTGTAGTGGATGGTGCTGATCCAGCAGGGGTTGACGTTCTGTCTCCAAAGAAGAAAAACATAATTCATGTAAGAACTTACCTGATAAATTCATTTCTTTCATATTGGCAAGAGTCCATGAGCTAGTGACATATGGGACATACAATCCTACCAGGAGGGGCAAAGTTTCCCAAACCTCAAAATGCCTATAAATACACCCCTCGCCACACCCACAATTCAGTTTAACGAATAGCCAAGCAGTGGGGTGATAAAGAAAGGAGTAGAAAGCATCAACAAAGGAAATTTGGAAATAATTGTGCTTTATACAAAAAATCATAACCACCATAAAAAGGGTGGGCCTCATGGACTCTTGCCAATATGAAAGAAATTAATTTATCAGGTAAGTTCTTACATAAATTATGTTTTCTTTCATGTAATTGGCAAGAGTCCATGAGCTAGTGACATATGGGATATCAATACCCAAGATGTGGAGTGTGACGAACCAAGGTTATCCAACCCTGCACCAGTCACTTATTTGGCACAGAAAGGGTTTTCAGCCCCCTTTTCTGTCACCTATAGCTCAAATGCTGCCACCACTTAAAATTTATTAAAGGGAAAATCTTAAGGAAAACCCCAGACTTTACACATTAACTCTAGAAATACAATTTAGCAGAAAATAACCTAAAATTATACAGTTCTAATATTCCAGTCTCTTTCAGTAAAGTGGTTCAATTATTAGACAAAGGCCAAACTTAATAAAGGAATTATTTATTATGCCAAAAATATTATGCACAATGCATTAATAATAAAAAGTTGTTACAAATAAAATTACACACGCAAACAGTGTTTTAAAATAAAAAGGAGAAAAACAGAATTGAATACTTTACTAGCTTCAAGATCTGCGCCAGGGGAATGGCAAGAAAATGATGGCTCCTTACTTCTGTACAGCAGCTCCCCTTGTAAGAATGACAATCTTATTGTTAAAAAATAAGATTCTTAAACCTACTTCTCAGAGATCATGTTGCTTAACCACACCCTCCTGGGCGGGCTAAGAAACCCCACTGTCTTTACAAACTTCAATAGACTAAATTTCTTGCCTGAATTTATACAATCCATTATCATTCCTGCTAGGTAAGAAATTTCTATATTTACATATTTAGAACCTCTTAGTTTTATTGGGAGAACCAGTTTGATATCAAATATGCCATAGGTTGTCATATTTACCTGCCGTTAAGGTTATAACACTTTTAACCCACATATGTACATAATATACCAATGTCCTGTCAGTGACCTGGTCAGTTTTTGTAATGAAGGGCCTGTTTTGCATCATGCATTCTATTGACAGCTTAAGCCATAAACTTTATCCTGTGTATCTCTGTGACTAAGAGCTTCAGTGATTTTATGACTCAATGCATACACACTAGCATTTGGTGGCTAGTTAGAGGGTTCTGGCACTTCAAAGAAAATACAAACACAATTCTTCTTGAAAACAAATAACTGTTTTGAGTGCAAGCTGCACAAAGTTAACTCCTTAGGAGCTGAATCCTGAGATATTTGTGACACCTCCCCCAATAAGAGACGCAAAAGGGGGTGGCTACAAGCCACTCCCGATGCGTGTCAAAGGGGACACTCTTCCTGGCGTGACAGACCATCAGCATTACCATGCGTACTGCCCTTTTTATGTTGTATGGTAAACTCATGTTGTTGTAGAGCTAGGCTCCACATGAGGAGTTTACCATTTGAGCCAGCTACCCTATGTAACCAGTGTAAGGGATTGTGGTCAGTTATCACTGTAAACTGGCGTCCATACAGATAAGGCTGTAGCTTTTGCAAGGCCCAAACTATAGCAAGGCACTCTTTTTCCACAGTGGTATATGCCACTTCTCGCGGGAGTAATTTCCTGCTGAGGTACACAATGGGGTGCTCCTCACCTTTCTTATCCACCTGACTCAGCACAGCCCCTAGCCCATAGTTAGAAGCATCCTTTTGCACTATGAATCTCCTGTGGAAATCAGGGGCCTGTAGTACAGGGGAGGCCGTAAGGGCAATTTTCAGTAAATTAAAAGCCCTGTCACACTCAGGGGTCCATTTGACTGTGAGAGGTAGGCTTTTCTTTGTAAGGTCTGTTAGGGGTTTGGCTATGGTACTATAGTGTGGCACAAACTTTCTATAGTACCCTGCGGTACCCAGGAAGGACATAACCTGTTTCTTTATCTTAGGAGTGGGCCAGGCCATTATGGCTTCAGTTTTACTGGGCTCTGGGCGCAGTACCCCTCCTCCCACCAGGTGACCCAAGTACTGGACCTCCCCCATTCCCAGCTGACACTTATCTGGTTTTATAGTTAGCCCAGCAGTGGCTATTCGGTCCAATACACTGGCTAAATGTGTGAGGTGTTCCTCCCAGGTATCACTGAACACTGCAATATCATCCAGGTATGCAACAGCTTGCCCCTCTAGCCCCTCCAATAAGTGGTTAACTAGCCGCTGGAATGTGGCAGGGGCATTTTTCATCCCAAAGGGCATCACTTGGAACTCATATAACCCAAAAGGAGTGATAAAGGCAGATCTCTCTTGTGCTTCTGGGGTCATAGGGATCTGCCAGTATCCCCTGCTGAGATCCATGATACTCAGATACTTTGCCCCTGCAAGCCTGTCCAGTAGCTCATCTATGCGAGGCATAGGATAAGCATCAAATTCAGTCACCAAGTTTAGCTTTCTGTAATCTACACAGAACCTAGTGGTTTTGTCCTTTTTGGGGACTAGTACCACTGGGGAGGCCCAGGGGCTGTGGGACTTACAAATCACTCCAAGCTCTAGCATCTCCTCTATCTCCCTTTTTATGTCAGCACTGACCTGCAAGGATACCCTGTAAGCTGTTTGTCTGAGGGGATGGTGATTCCCAGTATCTACATGATGTGTGACTAGGTGTGTCCTGCCAGGCTTCCCTGTGAACATGCTGTAGTAAGGCCTAAGCACCTCAGACAGCTGATGCCGCTGATCCCCAGTTAAGTGGGCACTAATCTGGGCAGCTTCTAGGGTGTTGTTTTTCCTGGTGGGGGCCAGTAAATCAACAAGAGGGTCTGTCTCATGCTCTTCCCCAGGCAAACTACACACAGTTAACACGGTGGGTTCTCTGTCATAATAAGCTTTTATCATATTTATATGATAGATTTTTTGCCTTTTACCCTCCTCATCCAGAGACACCACATAGTTCACATCATTCATCCTCTTTAGGATAGTAAATGGACCCTCCCAGGCAGCCTGTAGTTTGTTCTGTCTCATGGGTATTAAAACAAGCACTTTCTGTCCCACATCATACACTCTCTCTCTGGCATTCCGGTCATACCACTGCTTCTGCTTAGACTGGGCAGCCTTTAGGTTTTCCTGTACCTCCCCCACTAGGCTATGCATTCTGTCCCTGAACCTTATCACATAGTCTACTACTGAGGTCTCTTGAGCACTCAATTTCCCTTCCCATCCCTCCCTGATCAGATCAAGGGGGCCACGCACTCTGCGTCCATATAGGAGTTCAAAAGGGGAGAAACCAGTGGATTCCTGGGGCACCTCTCTATAAGCAAATAGGAGGTGTGGCAGGTAATGCTCCCAGTCCTTTCCCTGTGACTCCACAAAGGTTTTAAGCATCTGCTTCAGGGTTCCATTAAACCTTTCACACAAGCCATTGGTCTGGGGGTGGTATGGGCTAGTCACTAGGTGTTCTACCTGCACCTTTTTACATAGACTCTGCATCAGGCCAGACATAAATTGCGTGCCCTGATCAGTTAGCATTTCCTTAGGGAAACCTACCCTTGCAAAGATACCCAATAAAGCATCAGCCACTTTATCAGCTCTGATAGATGACAGGGCCACTGCCTCTGGGTAGCGGGTCGCATAATCCACTACAGTCAGAATGAATCTTTTCCCTGAACTGCTGGGGATAGCTAGGGGCCCTACTATATCCACAGCCACCCTCTCAAAGGGCTCAGTCACTATGGGGAGGGGAATTAAAGGGGCACGTCCCACCTCTCCAGGTTTCCCCACTTTCTGACATGCAGGACAGGAGCGACAATAATTAGCAACATCAGTACCCATCCCCGGCCAATAAAAGTGATGGGACAACCGGGCTTTGGTTCTCTGTACCCCTAGATGTCCTGCCATAGGAATTTCATGGGCCACTCCCAACAGTTGCACTCTAAACCGTTTAGGTACCACTAACTGTCTCTCAGCTAGCCAGGGATCCTGTCCCTTCACTGGAATGGACTCCCGGTACAACCTCCCTTTATCCCAGTACACTCTCTCTTTATCAGAGTCAGCAGGCAGCTGCCTAGCTAGGTCCCTGATCTTCTCTAGTGTGGGATTGGTCCCCTGGGCCTGCTGAAAATCCTGACTCTGACCAATTATTAGTGACTGTGCTGTTTGAGGCCCCCCACCTTCCTTATCAGTGTTCTCCCCTGGGTCCTCAGGCTGAAGCACCCCCTGCTCCCTAATCTGGGCAGACTGCTGTCGGGTCACCACTGATACAGAGGGGCCCTCCCCCTCTGGCACTACTTCTACACACTTTTGGTACTTAGGGATGATTGGTTCACACACCAACAGACTGTCATTCTCATTCAGCTCCCTCTCTCTGTCAGTGCATCCTCCCATATTTTCACAGGGCACTACAGACATGTCTGGTTCAGGTAAAGGCTGCGTCACACACACACCCTGCCCCCCCTCCCCTTCAGCACATATCTGAGCATAGTTACACATGGTCTCTTGTACATTAGGACCCTTATCTTGTTTACCTAGGTCACAGGTATCATGATCAGGTATATACTGTGACAATAATCTACCCAAATCAGTACCAAGCAATACATTTGTAGGAATAATATCTGACACTCCCACATCTCTTAACCCTCTTTCGGCTCCCCAATCTAGATATACTCGTGCCATAGGCACTGCAGGTTGTACTCCCCCAATCCCTTTTACTGCTAGAGTCTTTCCAGGGATAATGTCCTCCGAGCTAACTAGCTCTGGACGTACAATAGTCACTTCTGCACCCGTGTCTCTTAGCCCTAATGTTACCTTATCTCCAACAGTCAAAGGTTGTAGGTTCTCATTGGTACTTTCCTCTGGCCGGGTTACAAACAAAACAGAAGATGATAATCCTGAGGAGCGGCCTCCTCCTGCTGATGCTGAAGGTTTCTTCCTCTCTGGGCAGTTAGTGCTGATGTGACCCATTTTTTGACAAGCAAAACACTTGCGAGTATCTCCCTGCCCAGATGCAGCACCCGCCCCTCCTTTCCCAGAGGGAGCAGACACACTGGATAAAGGCACAGCAGGTTTTGTGAAGGGGGGTCGTGCAGCAGCTCCTTTACAGGTGGATCCCCCTTTAGAAAAGGATTTCCTCCCATTCTCTGGAGACCTGTTAGCTGTGTAAAAATCAGCCAGCTCGCCAGCTTCCAATGCTGTTATGGGCTTCCGATCTAAAACCCATTCTTGAACTCCGGCTGGGCACAGCTGCATAAATTGCTCCTTCACCATCAAATCTTCCAGCTCCTCCATTGTGGCAACTTTTAATCCTCTGACCCACTGTTTAAAGGCTGTCATCAAGTTCCCAACAGCTGTAATATAGCTCTCTGACAAACCTTTCTGCAGGGAACGGAATTTCTTTCGGTAAACTTCAGGAGTAAGATTGTATCTCCTCTGCAGTGAAGCTTTAATGGAATCATAGTCCTGATCAAACTCTGGGGGTAGTTCAGCAAACGCCTCCAGTGCAGGACCTTTCAGGCCAGGGGTAAGGTACTTGGCCCACTGCTCCCTTGGCAACTGGAACTGTCTGCAAACTTTCTCAAAGCTACGCAGGAATACATCCACATCTCCATCTTTCTCCAGGGTGGGAAAGTTCTCTGCACGCACTCTGGGAGCAGGTAGGTCTCTAGGTTCACCAACAACAGGTGAGACCATCCCTCTCTCCAACCGTGCAAGCTGTAGCTGATACGCTCTCTCTGCCTGTCGTTCAGCAGCCTGTCTCTCAGCTGCCAGAGACGCCTGTCTCTCAGCCACAGCAGCTTGTGGTTCAGCAGCCTGTCTTTCATAAAACTTTGTAATCAGTTCCATGCGCAAACTTGCATCCACTGAGCCCATATGTTTAAGAACAGTTTGCAAATAACAGTCCAAGGGATCCCCAGATTCTGATGAATCGCTGCCCCCAGCTGCAGACATCTCTCCTGAGACCTCAACTGGTGTGATTTGGCTGTTATCATATTCAACAAGAGCTTGTATTAGTAAATCTTTGTTCTTTGAACGTGTTGGAATATCCCGCTCCTGGCATAGGAGTATAAGTGCCTCTTTAGATCGCTGCTCGTATGCCTCCATAGCAAAAATAAAATAGAAAAGAACAACAGAGAATAGTCAAGGGGACTGTTTGCAATGTGTCACTATATAATGCACTGAGTTTTAGCCTTTGGAAATTGTAAGAAACAATCTCTTTTAGTACCGGGATTTCCACACTAGCAAATCCACAAGCACTAAATTCTAATAATAAAAAAAATTATCTACACCGCTGCCCACCAATTTGTGACGAACCAAGGTTATCCAACCCTGCACCAGTCACTTATTTGGCACAGAAAGGGTTTTCAGCCCCCTTTTCTGTCACCTATAGCTCAAATGCTGCCACCACTTAAAATTTATTAAAGGGAAAATCTTAAGGAAAACCCCAGACTTTACACATTAACTCTAGAAATACAATTTAGCAGAAAATAACCTAAAACTATACAGTTCTAATATTCCAGTCTCTTTCAGTAAAGTGGTTCAATTATTAGACAAAGGCCAAACTTAATAAAGGAATTATTTATTATGCCAAAAATATTATGCACAATGCATTAATAATAAAAAGTTGTTACAAATAAAATTACACACGCAAACAGTGTTTTAAAATAAAAAGGAGAAAAACAGAATTGAATACTTTACTAGCTTCAAGATCTGCGCCAGGGGAATGGCAAGAAAATGATGGCTCCTTACTTCTGTACAGCAGCTCCCCTTGTAAGAATGACAATCTTATTGTTAAAAAATAAGATTCTTAAACCTACTTCTCAGAGATCATGTTGCTTAACCACACCCTCCTGGGCGGGCTAAGAAACCCCACTGTCTTTACAAACTTAAATAGACTAAATTTCTTGCCTGAATTTATACAATCCATTATCATTCCTGCTAGGTAAGAAATTTCTATATTTACATATTTAGAACCTCTTAGTTTTATTGGGAGAACCAGTTTGATATCAAATATGCCATAGGTTGTCATATTTACCTGCCGTTAAGGTTATAACACTTTTAAACCACATATGTACATAATATACCAATGTCCTGTCAGTGACCTGGTCAGTTTTTGTAATGAAGGGCCTGTTTTGCATCATGCATTCTATTGACAGCTTAAGCCATAAACTTTATCCTGTGTATCTCTGTGACTAAGAGCTTCAGTGATTTTATGACTCAATGCATACACACTAGCATTTGGTGGCTAGTTAGAGGGTTCTGGCACTTCAAAGAAAATACAAACACAATTCTTCTTGAAAACAAATAACTGTTTTGAGTGCAAGCAGCACAAAGTTAACTCCTTAGGAGCTGAATCCTGAGATATTTGTGACATGGAGTCTTCCACTCAAGAGTCACTAGAGAGGGAGGGAATAAAAACAGCCATATTTCGCCGAAAAAAATAATCCACAACCCAAAAAAATAAGTTTATTTTCATTTTTGAAAGAAAAAAACTTAAATCAAAGCAGAAGAATCAAACTGAAACAGCTGCCTGAAGAACTTTTCTACCAAAAACTGCTTCCGAAGAAGCAAATACATAAAAATGGTAGAATTTAGTAAATGTATGCAAAGAAGACCAAGTTGCTGCTTTGCAAATCTGATTAACTGAAGCTTCATTCTTAAAAGCCCACAAAGTGGAGACTGATCTAGTAGAATGAGCTATAATTCTCTGAGGCGGAGCTTGACCCGACTCAAAAAAAGCTTGAAGAATCAAAAGCTTTAACCAAGAGGCCAAGGAAATAGCAGAGGCCTTCTGACCTTTCCTAGGACCAGAATATATAACAAATAGACTAGAAGTCTTCCTGAAATCTTTTAGTAGCTTCAACATAATATTTCAAAGCTCTCACCACATCCAAAGGATTCTTAGGATTAGGACACAAGGAAGGGACAACAATTTCTCTACTAATGTTGTTAGAATTCCCAACCTTATGGAAAAATTCAAATGAAGTCCGCAAAACCGCCTTATCCTGATGAAAAATAAGAAAAGGAGATTCACAAGAAAGAGCAGATAGCTCAGAAACTCTTCTAGCAGAAGAGATAGCCAAAAGGAACAACACTTTCCAAGAAAGTAGATTAATGTCCAAAGAATGCATAGGCTCAAATGTAGGAGCCTGTAAAGCCTTCAGAACCAAATTAAGACTCCAAGGAGGAAAAAATGATTTAATGACAGGCTTAATAAGAACTAAAGCCTGTACAAAAACAGTGTATATCAGGAAGTATAGCAATCTTTCTGTGAAATAAAACAGAAAGAGCGGAGATTTGTCCTTTCAAGGAACTTGCAGACAAACCCTTATCCAAACCATCCTGAAGAAACTGTAAAATTCTAGGAATTCTAAAAGAATGCCAGAAGAATTTATGAGAAGAACACCATGAAATGTAAGTCTTCCAAACTCTATAATAAATCTTCCTAGAGACTGATTTATGAGCTTGTAATATAGTATCAATCACTGAGTCAGAGAAACCTCTATGACTTAGTACTAAGCGTTTAATTTCCATACCTTCAAATTTAATGATTTGAGATACTGATGGAAAAACGGACCTTGAGATAGTAGGTCTGGCCGTAACGGAAGTGGCCAAGGCGGGCAACTGGACATCCGAACCAGATCCGCATACCAAAACCTGTGTGGCCATGCTGGCGCTACCAGTAACACAAATGATTGTTCCATAATGATTTTGGAAATCACTCTTGGAAGGAGAACTAGAGGCGGGAAGATGTAAGGAGGATGATAACACAGAGGAAGTGTCAGCGCATCCACTGCTTCCGCCTGAACATCCCTGGACCTGGACAGGTATCAGGGAAGTTTCTTATTTAGATGAGAGGCCATGAGATCTATCTCTGGAAGACCCCACATCTGAACAATCTGAGAAAAATATCTGGATGGAGAGACCACTCCCCTGGATGTAAAGTCTGGCGGCTGAGATAATCCGCTTCCCAATTGTCTACACCTGGGATATGCACCGCAGAGATTAGACAGGAGCTGGATTCCGCCCAAACAAGTATTCGAGATACTTCTCTCATAGCTTGGGGACTGTGAGTCCCACCCTGATAATTGACATATGCCACTGTTGTGATAATGTCTGTCTGCAAATGAACGGTTCTCTCTTTAACAGAGGCCAAAACTGAAGAGCTCTGAGAATTGCACGGAGTTCTAAAATATTTATTGGAAATCTCGCCTCTTGAGATTTCCAAACCCCTTGTGCTGTCAGAGATCCTCAAACAGCTCCCCAACCTTAAAGACTTGCATCTGTTGATCACAGTCCAGGTTGGCCGAACAAAAGAAGCCCCTTGAACTAAACGATGGTGATCTATCCACCATGTCAGAGAGTGTCGTAGATTGGGAATTAAGGATATTAATTGTGATATCTTTGTATAATCCCTGCACCACTGATTCAGCATACAAAGCTGAAGAGGTCTCATGTGAAAACGAGCAAAGGGGATCGCGTCCGATGCTGCAGTCATGAGACCTAAAACTTCCATGCACATAGCCACTGAAGGGAATGACTGAGACTGAAGGTGCCGGCAGGCTTCAACCAATTTAAAACGTCTCTTGTCTGTTAGAGACAGAGTCATGGACACTGAATCTATCTGGAAGCCTAAAAAGGTGACCCTTGTCTGAGGAATCAAGAAACTTTTTGGTAAATTGATCCTCCAACCATGTTTCCGAAGAAACAACACTAGTTGATTCGTGTGAGATTCTGCAGTACGTAAAGACTGAGCTAGTACCAAGATATCGTCCAAATAAGGAAACACCACAATACCCTGTTCTCTGATTACAGAGAGTAGGACACCCAGAACCTTTGAAAAGATTCTTGGAGCGGTTGCTAGGCCAAATGGAAGAGCAACAAATTGGTAATGCTTGTCTAGAAAAGAGAATCTCAGAAACTGATAATGTTCTGGATGAATCGGAATATGAAGGTATGCATCCTGCAAGTCCACTGCGGACATATAATGTCCTCGCTGAACAAAAGGCAGAATAGTCCTTATAGTCACCATCTTGAAAGCTGGTACTCTTACATAACGATTCAAAATTTTCAGATCCAGAACTGGTCTGAATAAATTTTCCTTCTTTGGGACAATGAATAGATTTGAATAAAACCCCAAACCTTGTTCCAGAAGAGGAACTGGCATGATTACCCCTGAAGACTCCAGGTCTGAAACACACTTCAGGAAAGCCTGAGCTTTTACTGGATTTACTGGGATACGTGAGAGAAAAAATCTTCTCACAGGAGGTCTTACTCTGAATCCTATTCGATACCCTTGAGAGACAATGCTCTGAATCCATTGATTTTGAACAGATTTTATCCAAATATCCGATCAGATTTTATCTAAAAAACCTTAATCTGCCCCCTACCAGCTGAGCTGGAATGAGGGCCGCACCTTCATGCGGACTTAGGGGCTGACTTTGGTTTCCTAAAAGGCTTGGATTTATTCCAATTTGAGGAAGGCTTCCAATTGGAGGCAGATTCCTTGGGGGGAGGATAGAATTTTTGTTCCTTATTCTGATGAAAAGAACAAAAATGGTTAGAAGCCTTAGATTTACCCTTAGGTTTTTAATCCTGAGGCAGAAAAAACTCCCTTTCCCCCAGTAACAGTTGAAATAATAGAATCCAACTGAGAACCAAATAAATTATCACCTTGGAAAGAAAGAGATAGTAATCTAGATTTAGATGTCATATCAGCATTCCAAGATTTAAGCCAAAAAGCTCTTCTAGCTAATATAGCTAAAGACATGGATCTAACATCACAAATAAAATGATTAGCATGTTGCAGTAAGCGAATAATGCTAGATATGTCAGAATCCAATTCTTGTTGCGTTAAATTCTCCAACCAGAAAGTTGATGCAGCCGCAACATCGGCCAAAGAAATTGCAGGTCTGAGAAGATGACCTGAATATAAATAGGCCTTCCTTAGATAAGATTCAAGCTTCCTATCTAAAGGATCCTTAAAGGAAGTACTATCTTCCATAGGAATAGTGGTACGTTTAGCAAGAGTAGAAATAGCCCCATCAACTTTGGGGATATTTTCCCAAAACTCTATAGATTTTGCTGGCAAAGGATACAATTTTTTAAACCTTGAAGAAGGAATAAAAGAAGTACCTGGCTTATTCCATAGGAATAGGAAAAAAACCCTGGAGAAACCACAGGAGGTTTAAAAACAGCATTTAAACGTTTATTAGACTGAACGTCAAGAGGACTGGTTACCTCAATATCCAAAGTAATTAACACTTCTTTTAATAAAGAACGCATATACTCAATTTCAAATAAATAAGTAGATTTGTCAGTGTCAATGTCTGAGGAGGATCTTCTGAATCAGATAGATCCTCATCAGAAGAGGGTAAATTATCATATTGTTGGTCATTTGAAATTTCATCAACTAAATGAGAAGTTTTAAAAGACCTATTACATTTATTTGAAGGTGGAAATGCAGACAAAGCCTTCAGAATAGAATCAGAAACAAATTCTTTAAAATTTACAGGTATATTATGCACATTAGAAGTTGAAGGAACTGCAACTGGCAATGTACTATTACTGATGGACACATTATCTGCATGTAAAAGTTTATCAAAACAACTATTACAAATGACATTCGGCAATATAATTTCTACAATTTTACAACAAATGCATTTAGCTGTGGTAGAACCGATGTCAGGCAGCAATGTTCCAGCAGAAGCTTCTGAGACAGGATCAAAGTGAGACATCTTGCAAAATGTAAGAGAAAAAACAACATTTAAAGCAAAATTATCTATTTCCTTATATGACAGTTTCAGGAATGGGAAAAAAAGCAAATAGCATAGCCCTCTGATAGAGAAAAAATCAAGAGGCAAACATCAATGGGGTATTGAAATAATGAAAAAGTTTGGCGCCAGGTATGACGCACAACGTAACTAAACTTTTTTGGCGCCAAAAAATAACCGGAAATGACACACTCGCGTCACTAATGACGCAACCGTGTGAAAGGTCTCGGCGTCAAGTATGACGCCGGAAATGACGAACTTGCGTCATAGACGTACTTTTTCACGCCAAAAAAATTTTTGCGCCAAAAATGATGCAATAAAGTTTAGCATTTGTTGCACCGGCGGGCCTAATACCACCCACAATTTGTAAGAAGTAGTCAATTGAAAAAAAGACTAAACCCCAGGTAAGAAATAAATTTCATTTTTAAAAGATGTTTATATTCCCCCAATATGAAACTGATAGTCTGCAGAAGGAAATACATGAACCTGACTAATGGCAAATATAAGTACAATACATATATTTAGAACTTTATATAAATGCATAAAGTGCCAAACCATAGCTGAGGTGTCTTAAGTAATAAAAAACATACTTACCAAAAGACACCCATCCACATATAGCAGATAGCCAAACCAGTACTAAAACAGTTATTAGTAGAGGTAATGGTAAATTGAGAGTATATCGTCGATCTGAAAAGGGAGGTAGGAGATGAATCTCTACGACCGATAACAGAGAACTTATGAAAAAGACCCCCGTTAGGGAATTAATTGAATTCAATAAGTGATACTCCCTTCACGTCCCTCTGACATTCGCTGTACTCTGAGAGGAATCGGGCTTCAACAATGCTGAGAAGCGCATATCGACGTAGAAATCTTAGCACAAACTTACTTCACCACCTCCATAGGAGGCAAAGTTTGTAAAACTGAATTGTGGGTGTGGCGAGGGGTGTATTTATAGGCATTTTGAGGTTTGGGAAACTTTGCCCCTCCTGGTAGGATTGTATGTCCCATACGTCACTAGCTCATGGACTCTTGCCAATTACATGAAAGAAAAATGACTGAAGAAGGAATCCTAACAGTGCAGCACATCAGGCACGCAACAAGCACTATATGGAAAATACTCACGAGTGCCAAGTTTATTCCCCATAGATTCAAACGTCAAAGCAGCTCTTTTTCAGAGGATTTATTTCACAAAGTGTAAAACAATGTATAAAAAATGTTAACAATAAAAATAGCTCAACGCCTTTCACCGACCTTGTTGCCTTTTTCAAGAGCAATAAAACATAAAAACAGAAGAGCTGACTTCCAGTGGGCGGGCGCAAAGTCGAGAGCTCCGAGCTGACCTTCCTAAAGGAGCGGTAAACCGTAATTGTTTGCCCACAAAAAAACACTATCCTTCATGGGGAAACATCTAGCCTCATCTGGAGCAAGCTGAGTTAGGAGCCTGACCATCGGCTAGCCCTGCCTTGAAGCCGCAAGTTAAAGAAGCCACGGCACGACCCAGAGCCGCAACTGCTCACGAACACCGAACTTCAAACAGAGATTGCCCTTGGAGACCCTGCCATCTACCTTAAAGCCGCAACACTCTGGACTCCTGGTGAGTTGGGCCAGTTACACATACTGTCCCAGGCGCGTGGATAGCCGCCATCCCACAGTGACACACAATTAGCCACGTTGCTCCCCGTAGGGAGATTTCAGTAAGGGTAATTTCTTCTAAGCCCTTAGACAGCGGGCCCTCTGTAAGGCTCAAACATGGCCACAATAATTGAAAAGCTGCACAAGTGGAACAACAACCTACTGAACTTTAACATCCCACTTTACAAAGGGAATAATTCCCAGTATCATACACTTAGGAAACAACCCTGCAGCCCCCTACTTCCCAGTCATTTTATTTACTGGAAAACACATGAAGCTCTACACTGATGTGTGAGTAGTCTGATGCCCCCCAGACTACCCCCCCCACATATACTTCTTCAGTCCAGTCATACTTTCAGTATAACCTCAAAGCAAAGTCATCAATCTGCTTAAACCCAAGCTATCGCATAGCACATATCCTGTATGCAAAAATATTACACTCCCTATACTAAGAAAATAGACAACATGTCTGGTAAGCAGAGACAGCAAGATAAAAAGATTAAACACCAAGCTGAGATGCACCCAGTTTAAAATGGGGCTGCAGAATGTGCAGATCTTTCCCAGCAAGACACCCACCCTATCGTTTCACAATTGTCAGCACTTTTTTTTACCAAAAATTGATCAGCTCCAAACAGGATTAGATGCTCTAACCTCTGACTTTAAAATGTTTTCCACAAGACTCACAGTGGTAGAGCAAAAAGTTGCAGATATTGAAACCCAGCATAGAGAATCCTCTGCCAATATTGCACAATTACAGAAACAAAACAAAATCCTTCAGGAAAAGATGAATGACCTTGAAAACAAGTCCAGGCGAAATAACATAAGGGTGGTGGGACTGCACTTCTGGACTTTGCTGAGAAACTGCTACTAAGCCTGCTAAAAATACCACCAAGCAATATTCTATGCATAGCAGAGAGGGCGCACAGGGTATGAATCCTTTCATCAAGATCTGAACATCCATCTGCACCCAGACAGATAATAATCAAATACCTTAATTGAAATGAAATTACCCTTCTGAAAGCTTACAGACAAGCGCCAGAGCTGATGCATGACAAAAAGAGGATTTACCTTTTCCAAGACTACTCAGCTGAGGTGGATAAGAGGCAAAGGGAGTTCTCAACATATTGTAAAGAACTTTTGGAAAGGGGAGAGATGGTATCACTACTGTTCCCTGCTCGCCTCAAACGTCCCAAGGACCGAAGTTCTTTGACTCCACAAAACAACTTAAAATCTTCCTACAGAGAAAGAACCTCTCGATCTTATTGAAGAAGCAGAGAATTGAAAGCTAAAGAACTCAACACATGTCACCCTCTACTGATGCCTGAATTGGTGTGAAACAAACACCATAATGGACTGAGGACTATCTACTAGTCCATAAAAAGTCACATACCAAGACCTTTGATATCCTTTTGAAAGTGTGTGTGTGTGGGGGGGGGCACCTCAGCTTTACACTGTTAACAAAGTTACACCATACTGTATTGTTATATATTTGTGCCAATATTGTTTTTTTTCTTGGCTTGGGTTACAACCATTTGTTATCTTTATCTTCAAATTGGCCTGCACTACAGCACTTGTACTGGTGTTTGGTCCTCTAAACAGGAGCCCAAGGGTGCCATACAGTAAGTAAACTCCTCCACACACATGGAATAACCAACCCAAAAAATAACATACCCCAGATAAGTTCAATATTCACTCCAACCAGTACAATACTACCTGAAGCCAGTACACACCAACTACAGCATGGGGGCAAGGATCATATCCTGGAACATGGGGGGGATTACATCACCCATAAAACAAAAAACTATACTAAAATATTTGATATTCCAAAAAGCAGACATTACCAACTTACGGTAGACAAACTTGAAACCCGCAGAACAACAAAAACAAAAACAAGGTTGGGTAGGTGAGGTTATATATTCTCAATATGAGAATAGTAGGGCTAGAGGAGTTGCCATCCTCTTTAGAAGAAACCTAGACTACAAAATAATACAAACTACATTAAACCCAGAGGGAAGATACATACTCCTTTAATTAATGATAGAAGGCTGCCCACTGTCTTTAGGTGGGGTATATGGCCCACCCACACAAAACAAGAGTTCTGGAGTGCTCTCCGTACCCGACTGTTAAACGTGACTGATGCACCACTGATCCTAGGGGGAGATGTCAATGTAGCACCGCAAACCCCTGCAGACAGATTTAAAAATCCCAACACAAAAAACAACGCTACAGCCACCCTAAACAAAAAGGGAATCTCTAATGCTGAATAAATTTAAGACAGCCCTCACATTAATAGACATTTAGAGAAATAGAAACCCAAAAGCAAGAGACTACACCTGCATTACTCCTGCAAAAGACACTATTTCTCGAATTGATCTATTTCTGATCTCGGACGTTCTAAGTCCTATAGACCACTATCGACACCCCCATCATATCTGACCACGCACCAATATCTCTCAAACTGAAACTGGGCAGAACACTTGGTCCTTTCCCAAATACCTGTACCAAGACATAAACCTTAAGAGACACCTAGTGGGAGAATGGCTGGCATACAAGACCCTAAACCAACAACACACTAATGACCCCATCCTTCACTGGGAAGCCGGTAAAGCTGTCCTCAGAGGAGTAATAACCTCATATCTCATAAAAAGAAGGGAAAAAAAAGAAACTCAGGGAGGACCTAGCATTAAGACAGTTAATAAATGCTAGAAATAAACACTTGAGGCATCCCACAGAGGAACACAGGAAAAGATATAAAGAAATTAAATCACAAGGAGACACCATTCTGACTCAGGCCGCAGTCAGAGACTTTAAAGTAACACATGCTAGATACTACAGACACGGAAACAAAACTGGGCACTTACTGGCAAGACTAACGAAACTGACAAAGGGCACATGAAACATAGCAGCCATAATAGACAAAGGCACACTTCATACAGAGAATAAGGAAAGACAGCGAACATTTAGAGAATACTATACACAATTATATAAGGGACAGACTGTGGGCGGTAAGGTAAAATCAACATTCTGGAAGACTCTAAACCTGCCTACACTGACAGACGACCAACTTCATGCCATAAATACACCCATAACCACATCCAAGATAACCAAGACAATAGGGGAACTACCACTCGAAAAGGCCCCAGGGCCTGATGGCCTACCAAACAAATTCTATAAAATACTTAAGCTTGAAGTAGCAGACACCCTCTCAATGCTATTTAATGGAATAATGACAGGCACATCCACACTATCTCAAAGATTCACAGAAGCAAACATTAGTTTAATCCCTAAACCTGACAGAGACCGTCCTATTTCTCTAATGAATTCGGACTACAAACAATTCACTAAAATCCTCGCCAACAGACTGGCTACAGTTCTGCCTTGTCTAATACACAAGGATCAGACAGGCTTTGTTAAGGACAGATCTGCTGTCACCAATATTCAAACTTTACAATACCTACTGACTCATTACTGGAAACAACGCAAATCTAAAGGGGAGAAGGCCATGCATAGCGCATGTGTCTTACTAGTAGATGCGGAAAAGGCCTTTGATAAGGTACTTTGGGACCATCTCTTTTTAACTCTAACAAATTTTGGGATCACGGGACTCTTCGCTCAGGCAATGAAAGCAATATATAACTCCCCACAGGTTGCGATTTTAGTAAATGGAACCCCATCCCAATCCTTTACCCTTGAAAGAGGTATGAGGCAGGGCTGCCCACTCTCCCCCCTCCTGTTCGACCTCATCCTAGAGCCCCTGGTCATTAAGATTTGGGGGGAAACAGAAGGTCTAAAAGTAGGGAAAAAAACATTGCACCTTTCCCTCGTCGTGGATGATAGGGTACTTTATATGTAGGACCCTGACACAACTATCCCCAAGGTAATCAACATTATAGCAGACTTTGGTAAAATCTCGGGATACAAAATTAACACGGACAAGACAGAATCAGTTTGGTTAAAACCACACCAATCCCCACCGAACCTAACTTATGACTTTAAAATAGTGAAGGGTAACTTCAAATATTTGGGTATCAGACTCAGAGCAGACCCCAGTAAATGGTATGAGGCCAATTACTCACCACTGAAAAAGAACCTCAAGATTTTATCTTACACTGCACAAAGCTCCCTCTTACTATGGCGGGAAGAATAAGCCTAAATAAAAATGATCCTGTTCCCAAAGCTTCTTTATTTACTTCAAATGATACCCTATGTACTACATAAAGCAGACTTGAAGTTTTGGAACTCGCTAATATTTTCCTTCATATGGACAAAAAAGAAACATAGAATTAAATCTATTAGGTTTACCAGTTCGATGGAGGTGGGAGGGATGGCCAATCCTAACATAGAATTCTAAAGTTGGGCAACCCAAGCAAAGTACATGCTAGATTGGCTGACAGGTCAGGAACATTTCATCATACCAGAACTAGAACAACAAGTGGTAGACTCCTGGTCCCTTTCAATGTTACCACACATGAGCGCTGTCAAATATCAGGGAGTCACACACCAAGATCCTGGAAATTGCATACATAACGCCAAAAACATATAAAAACTGGGAACCTAGGCGGACTTATTACACATGCTCCTGGCTTGCCCTAAACTGTACAAATTCTGGGGAATGTTAACACACTGGGTAAACTCCATAACTAACATAAGTCTAGACATTACCGCACAGACAATTATATTTCTTGAGGTTCAGAACCTGCCCACAAAGGACATGCTGCTTGTCCACAATATAATACTGCAAGCTAGAAAATCTATGTTACAACACTGGTTAAATGCAAAACCTCCAACCCTTACCCAGCTCAAACACAAGATCCACCAACAGCTACTATTTGAACAAGCTGACACACTAGGAGACCGCAAAGGCAGAACAACACACGTCATGAAAGAATGGGAACCCTACATACTCACCCTAAATAGAGCCCAACAGACTCAAATAATAGACCCAGTAAGAAGCTTGGAATACATTATAAATGCCCAGTTAAAAGGAGAATGGCAACTTGACCTAGATAGACACATCACCTGAATTTTTGAATGCAACTGGATGGCACCCTGCGGACTGAGATAGCTCAAGCAGACATGAGGATTTAAAGAGCGAACTAGGCCCAATCCGTATATCCTAAGTTAAGTACGTGGAACCTTCTTCTTCCCCAACCTAGGCTTAAAGGGACCCAAGTGGACTACTCACCCTGGGTGACAACTATATATATCTGAACTCTAGGGGTATGGTAAAGCCATTGTTTTGAAGTATTAATATTTATAAAAATAAAAACTGAAGACATACTGTACATATGTATCTGGCAAGAAAATTATTTGCATATCAACTTTATTCAAATCTTGTAAGACAATGTCAATTCCTTCCATGTAAACAAGACTGTAAAGTAATGATGTATATTATCACTTCATGGAGCGTCATTATGTATGGTATGTTCTTAATATAAATAAAGTATTTAAAAAAAAACAGAAGAGCTTTGTGTACTCTTAAAGGGACAGTCTACTCCAGAATTGTTACTGTTTAAAAAAAAAAAAAAAAAGATAAAGATACCAAGAAAATGAAGAAAAATTAATAATAGAAGTAAATTAGAAAGTTATTTAAAATCACGTGCTTTATCTGAATCATAAAATAAAAATGTTGGGTTTCATATCCCTTTAATTTGAATTGAAATGGGAACACTTAAAGGGCCATGAAAACTATTTTTTTCTATCACAATTCAGAAAGAGCATACAATTTTACTTTCTAAGTTACTCCTATTATCAAATTTTCCTTGCTGTCTTGGTATCTTTTATTGAAAAGCACGGACAAAAGCTAAGTTGCATGCACGTGTCTGGAGCACTTCTGCAAGGATGTTATCCATTTGCAAGATCACTAGATGGCAGCACTATTTCCTGCCATGTAGTGCTCTATACACCTACCTATGTATTTCTTTAACAAATAATACCAAGGGAATGAAGCAAATTTGATAATAGAAGTAAGATGGAACTTTTTTTAAATTCTATGTTCTTTTTGAATCACAAAGAAAATGTTTGGGTTTCATATCCCTTTAATAATTACCTGAGTCTGACAACCTTTGTTTTCATGGTTCAGATAGAGCATGTCATTTTAAGACACCTTTCATACATACATAGTAACATAGTAGATGAGGTTGAAAAACGACCAAAGTCCATCGAGTTCAACCTATACAAATATACAGTAAAATACTTAAAAAAAGCTTCAGTTAAGTTTAAATAATCCCACTAAAAGGTGACCCATTTAATACTAGCAATTATATCCATGAATTTTGTTTTTAGACAGAAATGTATCCAAACAATTTTTAAATGTATCTATGGTATTAGCATTCACTACCTCCTTTGGTAATGAGTTCCACAATTTTATTTTTCTTACAGTGAAAAAAAAGTTTTTCGTTGCAGGAGATTAAATCTCCTTTCCTCCAACCTTAAATTGTGACCTCTTGTCACAATTTTCTTGGAATAAACAGAGCTTCTGCCATCTCTGTATATGGGCCTTGAATATATTTATATAAAGTAATCATGTCACCTCTCAAGCGCCTTTTTTCTAAAGAAAACAGATCCAGTTTGGCTAACTTCTCCTCATAGCTTAAATTCTCCATTCCCCGTATTAGCTTTGTGGCCCTTCTCTGAACTTTTTCTAGTTCTGCAGTATCTTTTTTTGTGATCGGTCTTACTTACTTTCTTCTTTTGTTAGCCTTTGTTGAAAGACATACCAAGGTAGGATTAGAAAGCAGCAATGCATTACTGGGAGCTAGGTCCCAGTAGTGCATTGCTGCTCTGTAGCTGACTTTATCTATGGGGTTTAACCCCTTTTCAGGAGTTAAACACATAGGGGCCAATTTATCAAGGGCCGAATGGCCCCTGATGCCCCTGTTTCCGCGTGAGCCTTCAGGCTCAACGGAAACAGCAGTTAAGAAGCAGCGGTATCCTTAACTGGTCGGCTGCCTCTGTGGCTGCGGACATCAATCCGCTCAATATCCTATACGATCGGGTTGATTGACATACACTGCTAGCGGCCGTTTGTCCATGAATCTACAGGGGGCGGCATTGTACGAGCAGTTCACTAGAACTGCTTGTGCAATGTTAAATGCCGACAGCGTATCATGTCTGCCAGACTTTGATAAATCGCACCCATAGTTACATGCAAGCAAAAGTGCAATAATAAATGGTCATTTATTAAAGAAGAATATTAACTGCTTTCAGTAGCTTCAAGTAAAGGAAGTATTAGGAGACGGAGCATCATCGCGATTGTTTGCGCCCCCTTTCCATTGTGCTTGTATTACAAGTTTACACCACAATCTTTACCGCAATCTCAGAGCTGTGGTTTACACACACACACACACACACACACACACACACACATATATTATATATATATATATATATATATATATATATATATATATATATATATATATATATATATATATAAGTGCATTAGAACCCTTTGCCATTAAGTAGATGAAAACATGAAAAAACATATTTATGCAATATTTTTTTTTGTTTTTAATTTACCTCATTTATTTAAATTTTCAATGTAATCCAATTTCAAAACAAAAACTAGATACAAATTTAAACCAGATAAGCACTAGTTTTAGCCAAAAGGAGTAGGCTTACACAAGTATAATCAAAAAAGGTGTAGAAACCTTTAAGTAAAGCCTTCTCTCAAAACAACAGTAGTCAACCTTATTTTCACTGCACAAAATTAAAAAAATTCCTTTCTGAACCAACTTTTTACATCAACCTTTTTTAGTTTCCAACTTTATAACTTATTTCCCAGAACCCACAATGATTTAACAGAATTACTTTCATTTAGAAAAAGTAATATCTGCACTAGCAGGTTTGTGTTGCAATTCCTCTCTCCAGAAATCGATGTGGTTTCTGCAATAACTAGTATTTAAAGACAATGTAGCTACTGCAGACTCCTATTCTATATTTGCATCTGTGGACCCTCTGTGGGGAATATATGGAGGTATGCAGCAACTGGGAGAATAGATTGAAATAAAAAAGTGCAACTTTCAGCTTAAAAAGCAAACTAAGACATAAAAAAGCAAATGCTGGACAGGATCTTTCATATATAGGTCCCAAATGGGCTTTCATTCTACATCAGTAAATCATGGTTTCATATTACAGAATAGCAGCTGAGCTTCTCTCACCTGTGGCATTCTTTTTCCACCCTCAATACTGTTATCTAACACTAAATGTTATGTGACATGACCAGTGCAAATGGGAAGACCACCAAACAAAATACCTTGTGCTCTCTGATACATTTGATTTAGTGTGTCACAGTCCCTTCATTTCACATTAAAAGGCTAAAGCAGAAAAATTGTAGAACTTCCTCTTCATACAAGTTCTAAGCAAGAAAAAAACAACAAAAAAAAAACAAAAAAAAAGTTCTGATACAAAATGAGGGGGAAAAAAATCCAGCATGAAGGTTCAGCATGAAGGTCCACAACATACAAGTGTTCTGAGCATGAGTCCATATTCTTCTGGAATTTAGAGAATGAAATTCAAATTTGGCCTGAACAGGCCTAAAGGGCTCCTCAGATCCCTTCCATCTTGAAAAGAGAAGACAGGCAATTTTTTCAATGTCATTTCGTGGCCAAAGAAAAAAGTCCATCTCCTGAGTGCATCCAATTACATTGCTGTGCATGCACTGGTAGCATGGTGCATGAAGCTGTACAACATCCTTCTGTAGAAGCTCAAGGGAACTTTCCAAGGAATAGCTGGAATACAGAATATTTTCTTCATAATTATTGGCCATAACTGGTATCACATCAGCCACTTCAAACAGAGCCAACTTTTTCTTCTTGTCTTTGAAAACAAAGGCAATATATATCTTGAAGTCAAACTGGTCAGCTAGAGACTCTTTCTTCTTTCTTAGCTGAGAGCGCAGTCTGCTCAGAGCCTGTTTCTTGCGAGAATTTGGGTCCCCCATTTTGTCACAGAGCTGATACTAATGCCTATTACTAATTTGTGTGTATATTTAGGACACCAGTTCAACACAAACGAGCCATGTTATGGGACGTATTAAGTAAATATAACCGACAGGGCTCTTTCGGCAACACGTGATAATCTTTTGATACTAATGGGGTCAAGAAACAACAGAAAGGGCTGCAGTACCATTACAGACAAGGTGTTATTTTCTGATGGAAATAAGGGAGGCATTTTTTAAACAAAAAGAGAAAACTTTTATAACAAAAGCCATCAAAACGTCAAGGATAAGATGTTAAAATGACGTTCCTACAATTAACCTGTACCATAAAAACAAAAGCCATCCTGCAAAGCCAAGTCATCTCTCAGCTAACAAAGGGAAAAAAAATAAAACCAATAAATCAGCCGCAATTCTACATTATATAGTGAAATAATGTTACTTTTCCTTAGATAAGACCCCCTTTTTCAACTTCTGTATGGAGATATTATTTATGTTTGTTGTAGGAAAAAAGTTGTTCACAGCAAAAGTTAAGTTGTCCCACATTATCTGGGACCACAGAGCGTATGAGTAGGCCCATGTTTGACCGCTGCTGACACCCACCGGGGAGGAAAACCCTGATGACAGGGATAAAGGCAGTAGGGGAAGGGGAAGGGGTGTACTAAAGGAGTTGCACTAAATGGCACTATCCCTGTCACTTGCAATTTTTTCTGACTTCCCTTTGTGGGATCAGTGGTGAGGAATTGGTTTTGTCATGTCGCGATAAAAGGCGACACCATATAACTTAAATGCGGTAGTACGATATCTACAGTGGGAATTGGAAGACTGAACTAGAAAAGTCACGGATAAAGGTGTCACTGATGTCCTAAGTGCAACGGCTGCCTGTCATGTCTGTGCAGTAGGCTGCGTGCGGGTTGTGGGGTGGATGTCTCTGCAGGGGAAGGCTAGTTAGGGCGACAGCTCCGGGGGATCCATGTCAAGAGAAGACCAGGGCTCCTAACGGACCCCGCTGCATCCTGGCTGCACTGCTTAGCGGGCCACACACCCTGCTCCACCCCGACCCACCCATAGTCCGGACAGGGGAGTGCTGTGACTTGCGGGAAGGTGGAGGCTAAGGGGGAAGTTAAGGTAGCGAATCCAGCACACCCTAGGAGTTATGAAGGTTTGACAATTAAACATGTGCGGCTTCCCTCAATCTAATTGCAAAAATTAAGAAACACAAGCCGGAACACCGGCGGGTGCCCAATCTCCACAGACAAATACCTCGCACACACAAGAACAAGATGGCCACCGCAATATTCATTTTTAATGAAGATATTACCTAATAACTTTTACCTAGATTACAAGTTTTGCGTTATTGTGCGGTACGGCTATACCGCTGAAAAATCGGCCATTGTGCTTGGAATGGCAGGTAACGCATATGACAAGTTGCTGCGGTATAGCTATACCGCAAGCATCTTAGCCTTAATGCAACCCTCCATTCCGCACTCAAAAAATTTTGTTTGAGTGCGGGATTTTCCATAGCGCCGTATTACAGGTTGTACGGTCCAGCTAAATTGCTTGCGTTATAGCCTATACCAACACGATCAATTCCGTGATCTGAGACCAGAAGTTATGGATTTTGCGAAACAAAAATGTTTCACAAAACTCATAACTAAAATGTTACAAAGTACTCTAACAACCATAAACTACCTATTAACCCCTAAACCGCCGACCCCCCACATCGCCAACACTAAATAAATGTAGTAACCCCTAAACCGCCGGCCCCCCACATCGCCAACACTTTAATAAAGTATTAAGCCCTAAACCTCTAGCCCCCCACATCTTAACTGATAAACTAAACCTATTAACCCCTAAACCGCCGGTCCCCCACATCGCCAACACTTTAATAAAGTATTAAGCCCTAAACCTCTAGCCCCCCACATCTTAACTAATAAACTAAACCTATTAATCCCTAAACCGCCGGTCCCCCACGTTGCAAAACACTAAATAAATTACACTATTAACCCCTAAACATAACACCCCCCTAACTTTAAATTAAAAGTTACAATTTAACTATCTTAAAATAAACAAAAACTTACCTGTGAAATAAAAAAAAAAATAAGATTAAACTATAAATGAACCTAACATAACCATTCTAATGAAATAAAAAAATCTACCAATTAAAAAAACCTAAATAAACCTAATACTACGAAAAAATTGAAAAAAATCTAACATTACAAAAAAAATGCTAAGATTACAAAAAATAAAAAATGAAATTATTCAAAATAATAAAAATTACACCTAATCTAATAGCCCTATTAAAACAAAAAAAGCCCCTCCTAAAATAAAAACACCCCCTAACCTAACAATAAACTACTACAAAAGCCCTTAAAAGGGCCTTTTGTAGGGCATTGCACTATGTTAAACAGCTCTTTTACATAAAAAAATTACAAAGTCCTCTTCTCTCCCCCCCCAGAGAAAATAGTTATTTTCGCAGATGATGTGACCCTACTCCTAACGGAGCCACTATATTCCATGCCCGCAGTTTTCAATGTGATTCATCATTTTGGTGAAATGAGCTACTATAAAATCAATTATAAAAAGACAGAAGGATACCCCATACAGATGGACCACTCCACTTTACTAAGACTTCAATCTCTCTACCCATTTTCCTGGTTAACACAAAACCTCAAGCACTTGGATATATTCCTGAGTGCTAACCTGGATCAATTAATCCATGATAATTTTGACTCATTAATACACAATCTTAAGATACTGTTGGACTTCAAAAAATTGTCCTGGCTAGGGAGGGTCGCTTCAGTTAAAATGTCCTTGATCCCGAAGGTGCTATATCTGTTTCGCTGCATTCCGCTCAATGTTCCACATTCCACTTTGTTTCATATACATAAACTATTTTCTCGCTATATATGGCAAAATAAAGCACATAGAATAGCCTATAATACGCTGCAGAGATCATTCCCATGTGGGGGGATAGCGGCACCTAACATCTTCACCTACTATGAAGCAGCAAGGCTTTCCCATGTTACAGCATGGGGCATCAAAGAAGATAGACCGGGATGGTACTCCCTTGAGGCCTCGGAAATGCCAGGCGATTTAGAATTCTTTGATTTAATTTGGGTCCCCAATGCTAGAAAACTCATGTCCCACCTTCCTAATATTGTGGTACAACATAACCTATTAATATGGGAATCCCTGAGAAGCCGACTGTTGATTGCTCCCCATCCTTCGCCAGTGCACCACATGGCAGGTTTATTTTGAGATCTCAAAAATATCCATTTGAGAGACTGGAGGCAAAAGGGATTTTCAACTACTGAGGATTTTTTTGACCAAAACCAAACTCTTAATTTGACCCTGATATCTGAGAGATTTGAGCCTGCTCCGCCCTGGCTACCATTTGAATCTCTTCAAATCCTTAGCTTTTTGAAGTCATGAGGATTCCTCACAAACTCTGTTTGGAGACCTACTCCCTGGGAGGTCAGATGGAGAAGTGGGACTAAGTTCCACAAACCTCTTACAATTCATTATAACTTACTCCTGTTGGACCTTACCCCAGGTGTACCGTGGCAATATAAAGCATGGATTAGGGAGATAGGTATTAATTTCTCTGATCACGACTGGGAATGCGCTATCTCACTCACTAAAAAGACCATACACTGTGTTACTTTGCTGGAAGTATATATAAAAGTGCTCCTGAGGTGGCATAGAACCCCAGCCCGACTTGCCAAAATGTACCCCTAGGCCTCGCCCTTGTGTTGGCGAGGTTGTGGAGCAATGGGCACAGACCTACATATCTAGTGGGAGTGCCCGAAACTAACTTCACTATGGGGGGAGATCGGAAGCCTATGCAATTCTTTGAAACTTATTACTGAGATATCACCCTCCAACGCTTTGTTACATATAATAGCCAGTGATACGCCTCAGATGTCGAGGAGATTGCTGATATACATTTTTACGGCAGCAAAGCTATGCATCGCTCGGGCCTGGAAGTCCCTTGAACCTCCGCGCCTCATAGAAATCAAAGCTGTAATAGACTACATGGCTAGCATGGAAAGATATTTCTTTAATTCGATTGATCAAATGGAGACTTACTGGCTAATATGGGATACCTGGTTCCATAAATAAGGACAATCCATGCTAAACTCTATGAAAAAGAAGGGAGGAACCCCATTCTGCCCGGGATGTGTTGTTTTTTTTTCCCCTCTTCTCTTTCCCTTCCCCCCCCCCTACTCCTTTTCACATTCTCTTGCCCATGATCAGTGAATAGACATTGTATTGTCTAGCTACTAGTCATTCTGAAAATGTACTATGTAATTCTGTTCAATACTACTGAGGTACATAATAAGCACGTTTCTATTGGATATTTTACTAACCCTTGTTGATAATGTGACATACCATTAGTGTTTGCTAAATGTTTTGAAACAACAAAATGTATCCATCCAAATATTTTCAATAACTTGACACTCTGTATACTGCTGTGTTTGATGAATCTATCTTTATTGGTTGATATTGTGTATACATTTATATTCAATAATTATATGTTTATTTCTGCAAAAATCTTTCAATAAAACAATTTTGAAAAAAAAAAAAATACAAAGTCCACCCTAAAAGTAAACCCCCCCACCCAACCAACCCCCCAAAATAAAAAACCTAAATATAAAAAAATCCTAAAAAGGGCATTCAGCTCTTTTACTGTGTTTAAAAATGGAGTACCTTGCATTCCTATTGGCTGACATTTTCAAATCAGCCAATAGGATGAAAGCTACTGAAATCCTATTGGCTGTTTAAATCAGCCAATAGGATTTCAGTAGCTCTCATCCTATTAGCTGATTTGAAAATGTCAGCCAATAGGAATGCAAGGTACCCCATTTTTAAACGGGTACCTTGCATTCAAGCTTCAGTGTACAGTGGTGACCATATGAAGAGGATCCTCCACGCTGGATGTCCTCGCCACCGGTGATGATGCTCCGCACCTCCACAGCTCTGCGATACCGGGATGAAGATAGAAGATGCCGCCTGGATGAAGACTTCTTGCCGTCTGGATGAAGATGGATTTCTGGACTTCAGGAACCGTGAGTAGATTTTCTGGGGTTAGTGTTAGGGTTTTTTTGTTGTTTTTTTTTAGATTAGGGATAGACAGTAAAAGAGCTGAATGCCTTTTTAAGGGAAGTAAAAGAGCTGAATGCCTTTTTAAGGGCAATGCCCATACAAATGCCCCTTTAGGGGCAATGGGTATTTTAGGATTTTTTAGACTTAGGTTTTTTATTTTGAGGGATTGGTTGGGTGGGGGGGTTTTACTTTTAAGGGGGACTTTTTAATGTAAAAGAGCTGTTCTAATGCCCTACAAAAGGCTCTTTTAAGGGCTATTGGTAGTTTATTGTTAGGTTAGGGGGTGTTTTTATTCTGGGGGGCTTTTTTGTTTTTATAGGGCTATTAGATTAGGTGTAAATTTTATTATTTCGGATAATTTCATTTTTAAATTTTTTGTAATCTTAGTGTTTTTTTATTTTTTGTAATTTTAGCGTTTATTTTTGTAATGTTAGATTTTTTTTTTTTTATGGTATTAGGTTTATTTAAATTTGTAAGTTAGTTTTTTTAATTGGTAGTTTTTTTTAATTTTATTAGAATAGTTATGTTAGGTTAATTTAAAGTTTAATCTTATTTTTTTTTTTTTTTCCCAGGTAAGTTTTTATTTATTTTAAGATAGTTATATTGTAACATTTAATTTAAAAGTTAAGCGGGGTGTTAGGTTTAGGGGTTAATAGTGTAATTTAGTGTTTTGCATTGTGGGGGACCGGTGGTTTAGGGGTTAATAGGTTTAGTTTATTAGTTGCGATGTGGGGGGCTGGCGGTTTAGGGGTTAATACTTTGTTATAGTGTTGGCGATGTGGGGGACCGGCGGTTTAGGGGTTAATATGTTAATTATAGTAGTAGCGATGTGAGTGGGTGGTGGATTAGGGGTTAATAGGTTTATTTATTAGTTGAGGGGAGCAGCGGATTAGGGGTTAATCACTTTATTTAGCGTCAGCGATATTGGGGAGTAGCAGATTAGGGGTTAATAACTTTATTTAGTGTTGGCGATGTCGGGGAGCAGTGGATTAGGGGTGTTTAAACTAGTGGTTTATGTTAGGGTGTTAGGTTTAAACGTAATTTTATTTTCCCCATAGACATCAATGGCGTTGCGTTACGTCGATTTGCCATTCCACGATCACAGGTGTTAGTTTTTTTCTAACACTCTCTCCCGATTGCTGTCTATGGGGGAAAGGGTGCACAAGCACGTAAACTCAGCCCTTGGCTTTTGTGCGGTATGGAGCTTAACGCCCCATAACGCACAGCACAAGGAGGTTTTTCAGTAACTGGTAATGGCAGCGCTATGGAAAGTGCGATACTGCTCATTTTATTGCGTTAGTTACGCACCCGGTATAGCGCAAAACTCGTAATCTAGGTTATTGTGTTTACAGTAAATATTTTACATTTGCTAAAGTGAATATGCTATGCTGTTTGTGCAATGTTTTTTTTTACAACAATTTTTTTCCCATTGACTTCTATGGGGAATGCGAAAATGCAATTGCGTTTGCGCGATTGTCGGGTGTTAGTTTTTCCACCACTTTTTTCTCTCTATTGATTTCTATGTGGGAATACATGCATGCGCACGTGTTAATTTGTTAGGATTTTTGCTCTAGTTGGGTTAACACTTGCGCAAAATATTTTTTTTTAACTTGTAATACAAGCGCAACACGACTAGAGCAAAAAGCTTAACTCTAGCAAAGTCTTCGCTATCTCAAAAGCACGTTTTACCGTGCCATGTAATCTGGCCATGAATTTTTTGTGATATCAGCAGATATGCAAATCAGTGCAAACAATGAAATATTAGTTGCCTGCTGTGCAGTTAGTGTGTTTTTTGGAAATGTGTTTATAGTTGTTTTTTTTTTTTAATTCTTCCTTGAAGAATCATTTCTTTTCTACTATTGGGGAATTTATGTTCTGGGGAAATTAATTTTGTTATATCTGTGCACCACATCTGTTATACTCTGGCCCTCCCTGGTTTCGTTTCCTTGTTTTTGTGATCTCATTTCTAGTTTTGTTTAACCCCGCACATTCTACTACTGCTTCAGATCAGGTAACTACACAATTTGTATTTATGTATGTAACTTCTAGAGCTGACAGTACAGTAAAGTTTACCTTATATTTAGACTAATGTAACTTCAAGGAGGAAGTGAAGAAAATAGTATATACATATATACAGTTCCTACTGTGCGGCCAGTATTTTTAGTATAGTAAATTTAAACTGTTAGTTTTTAATGTTACATAAGAGCAAATATCCTAATGTAAAACCTAGAAGTAATGCAATTACTGTAAGGTGATAACATTTTCAATCATTTGACATTTAAGTGACATTGTACAGGGATGTACTCTACTCACTTCTGTTGTATACTGAGTGTGTATATATATATATATATATACTGTATATCTATCTATCTATCTATCTATCTATCTATCTATCTATCTATATATATAGTAGACACACTCTATCATCCCGCAGCTCCAGAAAAAGGCAGAAATATATTTTCTTAAAAAAGCAGATCTTTATTTATCAAAAAAAGTTAAAAACCATGTAAATGACATGTAAAAACATGTAGAAATACATAATCCAGTTGCAGGCCTGCAGCAGGGTTTAGAACAGAATGCCAAACATGTTTCGGGCCAAGTCTCAGCCCTTGTTCACTGGCATATATATATATAGAGTATATATCTTTAAAGACACAAAGTGTATATCTCCGGGACACCATGAAGGAGAGTACAATTTTCTAGGTTACAAAAAATGTGAGAAAGAATTACCATTATCACGTCGCAATTGGCTGTTAAAAAGTATATACCTGTAGGATTGGTAGAGGGATAGTATATATAAGGAGTGTCCAACTATTTCAGAAAGAGGGGCCAGAGTAAAATTATTTTTGACTGCATAAAAGGTTAATCGCACTCCAGAAAGGCTACTTAAAATTTTACATTTTCTTGTCATATTTAAAAGCAGACACGGAAGGGATAGTGCAACATCATACGCCTTTTGCGCTGTTAGTGAGCGCTTAATCATAGAATCTTTGTCAGGACCTGTTGTCCCAATTGTTGCTTTCAGTAAAATGATTTTTCCCTCACAGCAGAGCCAAATTTTGAAAATATTTGTAATCAAAACAAAATCATATACATAAGCAAGTTTCAAAATGCCCATCCTTTGGCACAAGATACCTCATTACTTACACTTTCACATGAGCCACAGACCTGCTTATAAACACAGACCTGCTTATAAACACAGACCCGCTTATAAACACAGACCCAGGGACATCAGAATTCCCAGGAAGTTGACAATTCCAGAAATCAACAAACAAACTTTAACCCCCCCTCAGCTGCTCTGAAGATTCATACTGATAGGCACCCTGTGACTTAAATGAGGAGACAGCGATGAGCAGCGAGCAATAATAGCCAAAATCTCAACTTAAACATCACAAAACATCACAAAACATAAGCAGTGGTTCAGATATGTAAAAAGAAGTTGCCCTCAGGCTGCTATATAATATTAGGGTAAGATAAAGGAAGATGTATAACCATAGGAAGGAAAGAATAATGTATACTTACCTCTAGGACATGGGGATGGTATATTTGTGCATGTAGGACCACTAGGTTTTCTTAACCTGTGGTATATGTAACTGATGGGGTATCTGGAGCATTGGCAAGGGGTAAGCCAGAACTTGCCCTTTCATTTTTTTTTTTTTGTCCTGATGCAGCTTAGGTAAATATTTACTATATCACAGAAATCCGCGTTTTTTTCATTTCTACCCTGAAGCACATATAACAGACCAGATTTTATTGTCTATTTCGGTCAACTGCTTACTCAAATTGTCCAGCTGCCCTGTACTCAGGTAGGGAAATCCTTAGAATCTAGTCAGTTAGTGAGAAAGATTTGCAAAGGGACAATTAAATTAAAGTATTTTTCTCAACCCTATGAGGCCTATTTATCAAAGGTCTTGCGGACCTGATCCGACAGTGCGGATCAGGTCCACAAGACCTCACTGAATGCGGAGAGCAATACGCTCTCCGTATTCAGCATTGCACCAGCAGCTCACAAGAGCTGCTGGTGCAACGCCGCCCCCTGCAGACTTGCGGCCGCCAGCAGGGAGGTGTCAATCAACCCGATCGTACTCAATCGGGTTGAATTGTGGCGATTCCTGTCCACCTGCTCAGAGCAGCTCCATAACTTGAGTCTGAAGACTCGCCAGAAACACGGGCCCACAAGCTCCATACGGAGCTTGATAAATGGACCTCTGTATGTTTATTTTATAATGTTCTTGCTGGGAAGAAGAAGCAAGTTAACGTAGACACAAATTCACAGTTTTGAGAACTACAAAACCAATAATTTGTAATAATATTTTCTAAGTAGAAAAATTACCCAAATAATCTTATAGATACCACTGGGAGAGCATAACATTGTAAATGGATTAATGGAATTAATTTACTAATAATTTAAGCATTGCAGCCATGAATATACAGCCTCGTCCTCCATAATTAAAAATGAATCCTTATTTCAGGATGAGTAACATTTGGATTTACTGTATCTTAATTGGAAAACTGTATTTAGATAGATTTTTCTTTAAAAAAAGCATTTTATTGTTATAAAATACAATTTAAATAAAAATAAATAAATCTGATTTAAATAAAAAAATCTGATTTATTTTATTTAAAAAAAAAAGTCTTTTTATCAACTGCATATAAAAATGGGAAATGATAACCTCTAGGTCAAAATAATGGAAATGAAATGTATGTCTCAATGGCTAAACTCAAACAGCAGATCAGGACAGTTTAAATTATAAAAAGATTTTTTTGCTTGACCATACTTTACTCTAATTGTTGAGTTATCTTATCATATAAATTAAAGGGATACTTAAACCAACATTTTTCTTTCATGATTCTGATTGGTGGTTACATTTAGCCACCAATCAGCAAGCGCTACCCAGGTACTGAACCAAATATGGTCTGGATCCTAAACTTACATTCATGTTTTTCAAATAAATATACCAAGGGAACGAAGAAAAACTGATAATAGGAGTACATTAGAAAGTGGCTTAAAATTGCCTGCTCTATCTGAATCATGAAAGAAAAAAATTGGGTTTACTGTTCCAATAAAGCCACTACTGCTGGATGATTGTTGATATTAGCTATCCTTCAAATCTCTTGTTTCCATTCCTAAACCATTGTTTCTTTCCACCACAGATACTTAGAACAGGGCAAATATTTGGAAAGTCACATATGATATGGAGTCCTTTTTTCTAGAATTGTCTCATTTTACCCAATGTAGTTTGTCCTCTATCTTGTTGCTTTAATGTTTCTGTTTTCTGCTGCCACCCTCTGAATTCCTTTGCATCCCGTTCAGATGATGAAGCCATACCTGCTTCTGGTACTTTTGTTCCGTTTGTCTCACACTGAGAATGAGGACGCAGGAATAAAAGGGAGAATAACCCTGAAAGGATTTACATATGGTGAGTGTCTACAACTCCAGCTTTAGTGGCCTCACAAGTGAGGTTCTTGTTTTATAAAGGAGCATCTTGACAAAATAATATTTTGTAGGTTTTTATGTTTGGGGAGGGTGAAAGTTGCTACTTTTGCAGTTTGTGGTCTTATTGGTGGGTTATATCATCAGGAGTGTTTTGACCTTTAGCAGAGGTCCTCACCATGATGGGAAGTTCCCACTATGGATGAGGCAAATCTCAAGTTAGGGAGGTTGGAGCCCAGATGATCTTCCTTCAAGGGCATTGGTAGTTTGCAAAATGACCAGAGGCTGCAGCCCCTCCCAAAAATGCCACCATGTGATCAGCGACAACCCTTCCCTATGCTCTACCCAAAGCACTGTATACAGTATATTTCATACAAACTGAGCATTGTATACCCCTCTTGAATACCAATGGTACACAAGGACCAATGGCGTTAACTCCCACACAAACCCCCCCCAAAAATAAACATTGTGCCAGAAAAACTAAGCACAGTGGTTTAACCCCTTCTGCCAGTAAAACAGCAATCAACCATTTAGACCACTTGTGCCAGTAATGTTTATAGCAGCGGTTTAACTCCTTTTTAACAACTTCCATTTTTTCTCAATTTGATGCCAATAACATACAATTTTGTCAGTATTGAAGCAGAGGTTCTGTGACAATGAGAGATTTAACAAACGTTTAGCACCTTTGTGCCAATAAAACATAGAAAAGTGGTTTAACCCATCTGTGCCAGTAGCACAAACTGCAACTTAAAGGGACATTCTAGTGCAAATATTGCATCCTCTAATTAGGGGCTCCAACACTGTGAGATAGATTACGAGTGGAGCGCAAATTAACGTTACCGTTCAAGCATTAATTGTGCTAGAAATAAGCTTCTTGTGCTTGTCATGTTGCACTCATATTCTCATTTTCGCTAACCCTACATGAAAATATGAATATTTCACATTCCAATGTTCTGCACATAATATGTTCTATTTATTCATAAATACATATTTTTACATATATCTGATGTTTTTTTGGTACAATATTTATCTATAGCTATATATATACATGATTATATATAGGTATAGATATATATTTACAGTAATTACACAGTATAACACTTTATTAAATAGGAATATTGCATAAATATGCTTTTACATGTTTTCATCTTCTTAACTGCAATGGACTCCCAGAGGCGCAACTAGAAACCACAGGGCCCAGGGCCCCCACCCCCTCAAAAAAATGTGAATTTGATACATATAATTTTTTATTATTATTTATTTTTTAAATTTAACACAGAAAAAAAATGTGAATCAGATTACATGTCTGCAAAAGGAGGTACCCTGTGCCCACAGTCTGTGAGATGGTCTGGCCCCCTATTACTGTATATAGTAACACTGTTTAACCCACCAGTATTGTATATAGTGAGTTAGTGACACCGTCTGTAATCTGCCGGTGAGATGGCTGGCCTACTTTATAAAGTGACCACAGTAGTCTGTGACATGGTCCAGCCCCCCCGTACTGTATATAGTGGTACTGTATAGTGACACTGTTTACCCCCCGCCCCTCCATGCTGTAGTAACAAGGTCTGTAATTTGCTGGTTCCACAAACATACACACACATACATGCATAAATACACACACAGTCACATACATACATACACACATACAAACATACACACATATGCATGCATAAATACACACACACAGTCACATACATACATACACACATACATGCATACATAAATACACACACACAGTCACATACATACATACACACATACAAACATACACACATACATGCATAAATACACACACACAGTCACATAAATACATATACACATAAAAACATACACACATACATGCATAAATACACACATAGTCACATACATACATACACACACACACATAAACACCAATGGGTAAAACAGAAATACTAACCCCTGTAGTCAGAGACAAAGACACTAGTGAAGCATCACATAACACTTACATGATATCAGTGCAGGCAGTGTTAGGTCAACGTTTTTTTTTTTTAAGCTGGGCCCCCACCTTGGGGGCCCAGTCACAGTTGCGGACTCTGCACCCCCTGTAGTTTCGTTCCTGACTCGAATGCACTTTTATATATATATCTGTATATTTGCACAGACATATTTATGTGTTTGTATGTGTATATATGTCTGTAAAAAGATGTATATGTATGTATGTATGTCTATGTTAAAGCCATTTGCCTGAGACACCTGAGATCTCATATATTTGAGTCCTTATAACATTTGTGTGCTATATGTTTTTTGATTATTTTTTATTAGATATTGGTATTATGAGCGTAGCTGTACTTTGTAATGTATTTTCATGTGTTTTGTGCAATTATTATTATGTTTTGCCAAACAGTTATATAGAGCTCTGAAGTCACGGTAATCATTTTAGTCTAAATTGTGGTTGCGTTTACTTTCAATTTGTAATACCAGCGTCAAGCCCGACTAACGCAAACCCCCCGTGATAAACCCCCCATCCCTCGGGTGCAAACGTTTGCGCTCCCCTCCTAATCAGGCCCTGTGTGTTTAATCTCTGCAAAGTTGTCCCGTTTGGGAGTGGCATAGAACTGCTGGTCCCAAGGAAGAGAAACGGGTGAGCCTATTAGCAGGAGCAGTCGCATTATCATACCAATCTATTTTCAGATCAGCAGCTACAGTGCTTGCTGCGCAGAATGGAAGTTTAACTAAGTTTTTACCCCATTTTTGTGATTTGAACACATAGGGCTAGTTTACAAGTGAAGCTCTAATTTATTGTTCGCCTGTTTACAGGCGAGTGATAAATAACCAGCCATTACAAGTGGCTGGTTATTGCTTTAAGGAAGGCTGTTGCTGGTATAGTAGACACAGCATACCCAGCAGGTACTGTTGGTGAGACTGTCACAGGATACCAGCTATGTACAGCAGGCACAGGTATCAAGCAAGACTGTGTTTCTTTCAATAACAAAGTGAGCATACACAGGTATCAGGTAATTATGTTTGGTCTCTGAAGCAAGGTGAGCATACACAGGTATCAGGTAATTATGTTTGGTCTCTGTAGCAAGGTGAGTATACACAGGTATCAGGTGAGTATGTTTGGTCTCTGAAGCAAGGTAAGCATATACAGGTATCAGGTAAGTATGTTTAGTCTCTGAAGCATAATGAGCATACTCAGGTATCAGGTAAGTATGTTTGGACTCTGAAGCAAGGTGAGCATACACAGGTATCAGGTAAGTATATTTGGTCTCCGAAACAAGGTGAGCATACACAGGTATCAGGTAAGTATGTTTGGTATCTGAAGCAAGGTAAGCATATACAGATATCAGGTAAGTATGTTTAGTCTCTGAAGCAAGGTGAGCATACACAGGTATCAGGTAAGTATATTTGGTCTCTGAAGCAAGGTGAGCATACACAGGTATCAGGTAAGTATATTTGGTCTCTGAAACAAGGTGAGCATACACAGGTATCAGGTAAGTATGTTTGGTATCTGAAGCAAGGTAAGCATATACAGATATCAGGTAAGTATGTTTAGTCTCTGAAGCAAGGTGAGCATACATACTAGAATAAGTGCTAAAAAAAGTCACAAATGTACAGGAAAATATATAACATAAAATAAAAAGTACAAGTGATCTTAAAAATGAATTAGCATGTTATCACTTTCCAGAGCTCTACGTATTAGGCTCAATACAAATCTCTCCGGATAATTGCAACTTTCTTCAACAAATGATAAAACAATATAAAAGTCACTTGGGGTGGATTGTCTTTGTTAAAGGGATACTAAACCCAATATTTTTTTCTTTCCTGATTCAGATAGAGCATACAATTTTAAACAACTTTCTAATTTACTCCTATGATTATTTTTTCTTTGTTCTTTTGCTATCTTTATTTGAAAAAGCAGGAATGTAAGTTTAAGAGCCGGCCCTTTTTTGGCTCAGCACCTGGGTAGCGCTTGCTGATTGGTGGCTAAATGTAGCAAACCAATCAGCAAGCTCTACCCAGGTGCTGAAACAAAAATAGACTGTCTCCTAACCTTATGTTTCTGCTTTTTCAAATAAGAATAGCAAGAGAACGAAGAAAATGTCATAATAGATGTAAATTAGATAGTTGCTTAAAATTGCTTGCTCTATCTGAATCATGAAAGAAAAAAAATTGGGTTTAGTATCCCTTTAAACAGACACCTATTGTTTGGGATCAAGCTGTTTACAAATGTGCCGTATTTGCTCTGGTTACAAATGTATCAGAAGTCTATCCCAGTGTTCTGTTCCAAATTTACCAACCCCTCCTTGTGACGTAAACGTGTCACCTTAGGAGATTAAAGTCAAGATAAAGACAGATATTTAAAGACACAAAGACACAATAAAAGGATGTATGGGAAATTAACTCTAACATATATGCTAATTCATTTGTAAGATCATTTGTACTTTTTATACATTCTAGATAGTTTATTAAAAGTTTTGCCAACAGCACAAATAGAGAAGAGTACATTTTGCATATCTTAGGTAATGTAGTTAGCAGTTTTGGGCTTTATATGTTAACTTTTGTTGGTTCTTTTGTGTTTAATTTTTCTTTTTTTTTAACTGTATAATGCAAAAACACTAAATAAATAATGAATACAACTATTTCTATTTTCATTTATAAGGAGTCTGGATAAAGACATCCATTTAAAGGGACAGTCAACCATATAATTGTTATTGTTTTAAAAGATAGATAATCCCTTTATTACCCATTCCCCAGTTTTGCATAACCAACACAGTTATATTAATGTACTTTTTACCTTTGTGATTATCTGTCCTTGTATCTAGGAACCTTCTTCCAGCCCCCTGATCACATGACTGTGACTGTTTATTATCTATTGTCTTGCAGTTAGCATTGTTTTGTGCTAGATCTTAAATAACCCCCTGTGCCTGAACACAGTGTAATCTATATGGCCCACGTGTACTTTCTGTCTCTTTGTGTTGAAAAGAGATTTAAAAAGCATGTGATAAGAGGCAGCCTTCAAATGCTTAGAAATTAGCATATGAGTCTGTTTAGGTTTAGTTTAAACTAAGAATACCAAGAGAAAAAAGCAAATTTGATGATAAAAGTAAATTGGAAAGTTGATTAAAATTAAAAGTCCTATCTGAATAATGAAAGTTTAATTTATACTTGACTGTCCCTTTAATTATACCCCAAAAAATGCAAATAGTGACTCCAAAATGTATAGTGTACTAGTAAACTAGTAAGCTTATTTTCTGGGACTAGTAGCATCTTGCAATAATTTTAAACCACTGATATTGTCTGGGCACATTTAATTTTTACCCCCCCCCCCCCTCGGAAAAACTTCTGCAGTCACCTATGGTATTGTTTATCCTGATTCTAGACTAAAGCCGTTTAAAATTTAAAAAGCATATCTTTTGAAATAAAAAAACGGCTAGATTACGAGTTGTGCGTTAGGGTAAAAAAGCAGCGTTAAGAGGTCCTAACGCTGCTTTTTTACGGCCGCTGGTATTACGAGTCTTGCAGGTTTAGGGGCACCGCACACTTTTTTGGCCTTAACGCAAATCAACTTACGTAAATTTCGTAAAGTCTTTTTTCAATGGGACTTCCATAGCGCCGGTATTACAAGTTTGTCCTGGGAGGCCAAAAAGTGAGCGGTACACCCTCTACCGCCAAGATTCGTAACGCATTTTAAAGTCAGTAGTTATGAGTTTTCCACTACAAAGCTGTGGCATAAAACTCATAACTAAAGTGCTAAAAAGTACACTAACACCCATAAACTACCTATTAACCCCTGAACCGGGGCCCTCCCGCATCGCAAACACTAAAATAAAATTATTAACGCCTAATCTGCCGCTCCCGACACCACCACCACTATAATAAACATATTAACCCCTGAACCGCCGCACTCCCGCCTCGCAAACACTAGTTAAATATTATTAACCCCTAATCTGCCGCCCCTAACATCGCCGCCTCCTACATTATACTTATTAACCTCTAATCTGCCGCTCCGGACATCGCCGTCACCGACATTATACCTATTAACCCCTAATCTGCTGCCCCCAACATCGCCACCACCTACCTACATTTATTAACTCCAATCTGCCGCCCCCAACGTCGCCGCCACTATTCTAAATTTATTAACCCTTTAAACCTAAGTCTAACCCTAACACCCCCTAACTTAAATATAATTTAAATAAACCTAAATAAAATTACTATCATTAACTAAATAATTCCTATTTAAAACTAAATACCTATAAAATAAACCCTAAGCTAGCTACAATATAACTAATAGTTACATTGTAGCTAGCTTAGGGTTTATTTTTATTTTACAGGAAAGTTTGTATTTATTTTAACTAGGTAGAATAGTTACTAAATAGTTATTAACTATTTACTAACTACCTAACTAAAATAAATCCAAAAGTACCTGTAAAATGAAACCTAACCTAAGTTAAACTAACACCTAACACTACACTACAATTAAATAACTTACCTAAATTAAATAAAATTAAATAAATTAAATACAATTAGCTAAATTACAAAAAAGAAAATAAAAAACAAAATTTATGCTTACCTGATAAATTTCTTTCTTTTGCGATGTACCGAGTCCACGGTTTCATCCTTACTTGTGGGATATTATCCTTCCCTACAGGAAGTGGCAAAGAGAGCACCCACAGCAGAGATGTCTATATAGCTCCCCCCTTAACTCCACCCCCAAGTCATTCGACCGAAGGCTTAGGAAGAAAAAGGAGAAACTATAAGGTGCAGAGGTGACTGAAGTTTTCAATAAAAAATATTATCTGTTTTGAATAGACAGGGCGGGCCGTGGACTCGGTACATCGCAAAAGAAAGAAATTTATCAGGTAAGCATACATTTTGTTTTCTTTTGCAAGATGTACCGAGTCCACGGTTTCATCCTTACTTGTGGGATACCAATGTCAAAGCTTTAGGACACGGATGAAGGGAGGGACAAGACAGGAACCTAAACGGAAGGCACCACTGCTTGCAGAACCTTTCTCCCAAAAATAGCCTCCGAAGAAGCAAAAGTATTAAATCTGTAAAATTTGGAAAAGGTATGAAGCGAAGACCAAGTCGCAGCCTTACAAATTTTTTTCAACAGAAGCATCATTCTTAAAAGCCCATGTGGAAGCCACCGCTCTAGTAGAGTGAGCTGTAACCCGGCTGCTCTCCAGCAGTCTCATATGCCAAACGGATGATGCTTTTCAGCCAAAAGGAAAGAGAGGTAGCCGTAGCCTTTTGACCTCTACGCTTTCCAGAATAGACAACAAACAAAGAAGATGTTTAACGGAGATCTTTGGTTGCTTGCAAATAAAACTTCAGAGCACGAACCACGTCCAAGTTGTGCAACAGACGTTCCTTCTTAGAAGAAGGATTAGGACACAGAGAAGGAACAACAATTTCCTGATTGATATTCCTGTTAGTAACAACCTTAGGAAGGAATCCAGGTTTGGTACGCAAAACCACTTTATCAGCATGGAAAACAAGATAAGGCGAGTCGCATTGTAATGAAGATAGTTCAGAAACTCTTTGAGCTGAAGAGATAGCAACTAGAAACAGAACTTTCCAAGATAGAAGCTTAATATCTATGGAATACATGGGTTCAAACGGAACCCCTTGAAGACCTTTAAGAACTAAGTTCAGACTCCATGGCGGAGCAACAGGTTTAAACACAGGCTTGATTCTAACTAAAGCCTGACAGAACGACTGAACATCTGGAACATCTGCCAGACGTTTGTGCAGTAGAATTGATAAAGTAGATATCTGTCCCTTTAAGGAACTAGCTGATAACCCCTTCTCCAATCCTTCTTGGAGAAAGGACAAAATCCTATGAATCCTGATCTTACTCCATGAGTAGCCTTTGGATTCGCACAATAAAGATATTTACGCCATATATTGTGATAAATTTTCCTGGTGACAGGCTTTTGAGCCTGAATCAAGGTATCTATGACCGACTCAGAGAAGCCCCGCTTGGATAAAATCAAGCGTTCAATCTCCAAGCAGTCAGCTGCAGAGAAACTAGATTTGGATGCTGGAATGGACCTTGAATCAGAAGGTCCTGTCTCAGTGGCAGAGTCCATGGTGGAAGAGATGACATGTCCACCAGGTCTGCATACCAAGTCCTGCGTGGCCAAAATCACTAAAGCTCTCTCCTGTTTGATTCTGGCAATCAAACGAGGAAGGAGAGGAAATGGTGGAAACACATAAGCCAGGGTAAACGACCAGGGTACTGCTAGAGTATCTATCAGTACTGCCTGAGGATCCCTTGACCTGGACCCGTAACAAGGAAGTTTGGCGTTCTGACGAGACGCCATCAGATCCAATTCTGGTGTGCCCCATTGCTGAATCAATTGTGCAAACACTTCCGGATGGAGTTCCCACTCCCCCGGATGAAAAGTCTGACGACTTAGAAAATCCGCTTCCCAGTTCTCCACTCCTGGGATATAGATTGCTAATAGATGCAAGAGTGAGTCTCTGCCCATTGAATTATTTTGGTAACCTCTATCATCGCTAGAGAACTCTTTGTTCCCCCTTGATGATTGATATATGCTACAGTTGTGATATTGTCCGACTGGAATCTTATGAATCTGGCCGACGCCAGCTGAGGCCACGCCTGAAGCGTGTTGAATATCGCTCTCAGTTCTAGAATATTTATCGGGAGGAGAGCCGCTTCCTGAGTCCACAATCCCTGTGCTTTCAGGGAATTCCAGACTGCACCCCAGCCCAATAGGCTGGCGTCCGTCGTCACTATGACCCATGCTGGCCTGCCGGAAACACATTCCCTTGGACAGATGATCCTGTGATAACCACCAAAGAAGAGAGTCTATGGTCTCTTGGTCCAGATTTATCCGAGGAGATAAATCTGCATAATCCCCATTCCACTGTTTGAGCATGCAAAGTTGCAGTGGTCTGAGATGCAAACGAGCAAACGGAACTATGTCCATTGCCGCTACCATTAAACCAATTACCTCCATACACTAAGCCACTGAAGGCCGAGGAATGGAATGAAGAGCTCAGCAGATGGATAAAATCTTTGATTTCCTGACCTCCATCATAAAAATCTTCATGTCCACTGAATTTATCAGAGTTCCCAGAAATGGAACTCTTGTGAGAGGGATAAGTGAACTCTTTTGCACGTTCACCTTCCACCCGTGAGATCTTAGAAAAGCCAACACGATGTCTGTGTGAGACTTGGCTAATTGGTAAGTTGACGCCTGGATTAAGATATCGTCCAGATAAGGCACCACAGCTATGCCCCGCGGCCTTAGAACCGCCAGAAGGGACCCTAGCACCTTTGTGAAAGTTCTGGGAGCCGTGGCCAAGCCGAAGGGAAGAGCCACATACTGGTAATGCTTGTCCAGAAAGGCGAACCTGAGGAACTGGTGATGATCTTTGTGGATAGGAATGTGTAGATACGCATCCTTTAAGTCCACGGTGGTCATATATTGACCCTCCTGGATCATTGGCAAAATAGTCCGAATGGTCTCCATCTTGAAGGATGGGACTCTGAGGAATTTGTTTAGGATCTTGAGATCCAAAATTGGTCTGAAAGTTCCCTCTTTTTTGGGAACCACAAACAGATTGGAGTAGAACCCTTGCCCCTGTTCTGTATACTCCCATGGAATATAGGTCTTCTACGCAGCGTAAGAATGCCTCTCTTTTTTTACAGACAATTGAGAAAGATGGAATCTCCCCCTTGGGGGAGAATCTTTGAAATCTAGAAGATACCCCTGGGTTACTAGATTCCCCTCTTGCTTCACAGCAGAGGAAGAGGGAGAGGGACCACCTTTGAAGTTTTGAAAGGAACGAAAATGATTTTGTTTAGTCCTCATCTTATTCATCTTATCCTGAGGAAGGGCATGGCCTTTCCCTCCAGTGATGTCTGAAATGATCTCTTTCAGTTCAGGTCCGAATAATGTCTTACCCTTGAAAGGGATGGATAAAAGCTTAGCTTTTGATGACACATCAGCAGACCAGGACTTAAGCCATAACGCTCTGTGCGCTAAAATGGCAAAACCTGAATTATTTGCCGCTAATTTAGCCAATTGAAAAGCGGCATCTGTAATGAAAGAATTAGTTAGCTTGAGAGCCCTAATTCTATCTAGAATATCCTCTAATGGAGTCTCAACCTGAAGAGCCTCTTCCAGAGCCTCAAACCAAAAGGACGCTGCAGTAGTTACAGGAACAATGCACGCTATAGGTTGGAGAAGAAAACCTTGATGAACAAATATTTTCTTCAGGAGATTCTCTAATTTTTTATCCATAGGATCTTTGAAAGCACAACTGTCCTCAATAGGTATAGCTGTATGCTTAGCCAGGGTAGAAATAGCTCCCTCCACTTTAGGGACCGTCTGCCACGAGTCCCGCACGGTGTCTGATATAGGAAAAATTTTCTTAAAAGTAGGAGTGGGAGTGAACGGAATACCTGGTCTATCCCACTCCTTAGTAACAATTTCCGAAATCCTCTTAGGGACTGGAAACAACATCAGTGTAGGCAGGAACCTCTAGGAATTTGTCCATTTTACACAATTTCTCTGGAACTACAATAGGGTCACAATCATCCAGAGTCACTAAAACCTTTCTGAGCAATAAGCGGAGGTGTTCTAGTTTAAATTTAAAAGCCGTCATATCTGAATCTGTCTGAGGGAACATATTTCCTAAGTCAGAAACCTCTCCCTCAGCCAGCAAATCTCTCACTTCAGAACATTGTGAGGGTACAACAGATATAGCTAATAAAGCATCAGAGGGCTCAGTGTTTGTTCTCACACCAGACCTACTGCGCTTCCTCTGCAACCCAAGCAGCTTAGATAAAACCTCAGTGAGGGAAGTATTCATAACTGCGGCCATATCCTGCAGGGTGAAAGAATTAGACGCACTAGAAGTACTTGGCGTCGCTTGTGCGGGCATTAACGGTTGTGACACTTGGGGAGAATTAGATGGTATAACCTGATTCTCTTCTGACTGAGAATCATCCTGCGACATACTTTTAGTAGCTAAAATATGTTCTTTACAATTTATTGACCTTTCAGTGCATGAGGGACACATTCTAAGTGGAGGTTCCACAATGGCTTCTAAACATATTAAACATTGACTTTCCTCAATGTCATACATGTTGAACAGGCTAGTAATGACTACAAACAAGCGTGAAAACACTTTATTTAGTGAAAAAAATAACAATCTTAAAAAACGGTACTGTGCCTTTAAGAGAAAAAAAGCATACACATTCTGCAAAACAGCCTAAACATGCACCAAATTTTTCAAGATTTTGTATGTAGACACACAATAGGTAGTTAAGATTGCAGCACAATTTTTTTTAACAATTAACCCCTTAACTTCCAAACCGGATCGAAAATAGGCCGAAATCTGGAAACAGAACCTCAGCACCTTGCCACAGCCCTGCTGTGGCCCTACCTGCCCTCAGGGATCGAAAGTGTGGGGTAAAAGCTTCGATTTGGCCCAAAACATACGCCAGGGCCCTCAGGAGTTATGTGCTGCTTGTTGTACAAAACTAAGTGCGCAACTGAGGCGCAAAAATAGGCCCCGCCCATCTCACTCGATGTTCCCTGAGCCTTAAAGAACTGCACCAGAGTGGTTATAACTAGCCATGTGGGTTCCAAGACCCTAAAAATAAGCCATGTGTGTCCTGATAAAGTTGCCCAAAATGTTTATTGCCCACAAAAAACGTTAAAGCACTCCCATTCAAAAAACGTTTGCACACAAACATTTTACATTCAGTGTCAACCATATATGTAATTGGCCCCATAAGCAAGCTAAGTAATGCCCTTCTTTTTAGCTCTATGATTACTGCTTACCCTTACCCTCATGGGGATACTGTCAGCCTTTCTGAAATACACAGTCTCTGCAGAAAAAATGACTGAACATACCTCATTGCTGTATAGCAAGAAACCGATCCTCACACTGAAGTTTTCCTGTACTCCTCAGCCTCTGTGGGAACAGCAATGGACCTTAGTTACAAATGCTAAGATCATCATCCTCCAGGCAGCAGTCTTCATCCATCTGCTGCCTGAGAGTAAATAGTACACACCGGTACCATTTAAAATAACAAACTCTTGCTTGAAGAAATGAAAAAACTAATATTTTATCACCTCTTTCACTTTACCCTTCCTGCTTAGAGCTGGCAAAGAGAATGACTGGGGGGTGGAGTTAAGGGGGGAGCTATATAGACAGCTCTGCTGTGGGTGCTCTCTTTGCCACTCCCTGTAGGGAAGGATAATATCCCACAAGTAAGGATGAAACCGTAGACTCGGTACATCTTGCAAAAGAAAACAAATTACAAGATATTTAAACTAATTACACCTAATCTAAGTGACCTATCAAAATACCCCCCCCCCCAAAAAAAAAACCTAAAAAAAAAACCTAGCCTAAACTAAACTATCAATAGCCCTTAAAAGGGCATTGCCCCAAAGAAATCAGCTCTTTTAGCTGTAAAAAAAAATACAAACAACCCCCCCAACAGTAAAACCCACCACCCACACAACCAACCCCCCAAATAAAACCCTAACTAAAAAAACTTAAGCTCCCCATTGCCCTGAAAAGGGCATTTGGATGGGCATTGCCCTTAAAAGGGCATTTAGCTCTATTGCTGCCCAAAGCCCTAACCTTAAAATAAAACCCACCCAATACACCCTTAAAAAATCCTAACACTAACCCCCAAAGATCTACTTACCGGGAGGGGAGAAGTCTTCATCCAAGCGGCAAGATGTCCTCAAGGAAGCCGGCAGAAGTGGTCCTCCAGATGGGCAGAAGTGGTCCTCCAGACGGGCAGAAGTCTTCACCAAGACGGCATCTTCTATCTTCATCCTTCCGACGCGGAGCGGGTCCATCTTCAAGACATCCGGCGCAGAGCATCCTCTTCCGACGACGACTACCCGACGAATGAAGGTTAATCATGGCCATGGAACACACACACTCTGACTTAGACCTCAAATGCAAACCTGGAACAGACTGGCTTTACCTAGTGCTATCCAATCCAATCCACCAGGCACTCTACCCACCCTGACTCCACCCACTGTCTCCTGATCCTGGATATAGATTACTCAATTATGAGATATGTAAATTACTGCGCTATATTTTGCTGGCATGTGATTTAACCCATTGGTGCCAACCGTGCCAATAACAGATATTGTTTAACCTTTCTAAGTTTTTAACACACAGATGTCTAATTTAGAAGTGGAACACTATTTTGCATGAGATTTGTAGTGTGATTTGTAATTAAGTGAAACCGATACCTTGTTTATACTGCAAGAATCTGTGCCCTCATATTACAAGATCAGAATATCAAGTAAACCATGTTTCCCATTAAGAAGAAGCCTATCATTTTCATGTTAAACAAATGCAAATAAACACTACTATGGCCCTTCAACAGGTCTATCCCTTACAATACAGTGGTTTACATTGATACCTTTGTACAGTGTGAAATGACAATAGCAATTGACATGTGTGAAATTAACCTTTTCATTTCCAAAATAATAGAAAAACATGTGAATAAATTGTTTATTCATTTGAGCTGGGGCATTGTGGTTTTACAGTGCATGTGTGTATGATGTGCTATTTATATACATTATACAGTACATTTTGTTCTTTAAACATTTTTTCAAACTTTCACCTAGCACCAATACCAGCGCTGCTTAAGTCAGCGGTGAGCTGGTTATACGTGCTGGTGCACAATTTCCCCATAGACATCAATGAGGAGAGCAGGCTGAGAAAAAGTCTAACACCTGCAATAAAGCATGCTTATACTACTGCTGAGACCAAAGACCTCTGCTGTGATACTTATATACAGTATATGCTCTCTTGTTCCTGGACATTCCACACCAACAGTACCCGCTGGGTTCTGTGCTTGCTGAAAGACTTGTGCTTAAAGTTTTTATTGTAAAGACTTTCTCTGGTTAAATATTGACCTCAATTTGATTTATCTGTTTTCTGCACTATTTTTTTTTAGTAAAGTTTATTCAAGAAAAGACTTTCTTTGTTTTGGTTTTCCATTCCTGCATGCTGAGTTCCAGACACCTCCCTCCTTCTCACAACTGTGCTAAAGAGGGAGAAAATTTCAGTACCGATGGTTTATGATGAGTAATTGTCATAATCCCAATGTTGGGGAGAGTTTCCAGTTGGAAGCTCCCATGTTATATTTACTAATTCCAGGTGTCAAATTTCCATTATTTTTCATGTTATTGTGAGTAGATAGGGTTACCACCCAGTCGGGATTTTACCGTCAATGCTGTTATATTTAAGGTCCAGGTTAAAGTTGAAAATGAAGAATAAATATAGAAATAAAGAAGCTATCATGTGGAAACACATTCTATGTGTTTTAGAATCTTATTGTAAATCAATGATTACTTAATATCAGTCCTAGCTGCTTTAGTGCCTACTTTATGCTGTATAACTATTTATGCAAATTAATGCTAATAAGCATGGCCGGTATTTTTTTCCAGAAAAGGTGGCAGCCCTATGACTGAATGTCATGCTTATGGGATAGGAGAGAGCAATTTCCCATAAAGGTTGGGAGGTAAAGGTTTGTAGGCTATGATGTTAAACTTCTCATGCTGTCATATTTCCATTCTGATAAGACGTTTGTTAGGGCTGGATTTTTTTATTAGTCAATGCAGGTGCCCAGAGGAACCATCTTTCAGAGTGTAACTTCCTGATAAGTCACATGACAAACTGACTTCCTGTCATCTTACATTTTTTGTCCAGACAGAAAATATAGTGAGGAATAGATAAGCTCTTCTTAAGCAATAATACATTTGCATGTTGTTGGTTCAGTGACGGCTCGTGGGTTATTCAAATGGGGGTTAACAATACATGAACTGGGGCTAATTACCACCTAGCAAGTATTATATAATTGGTTGCAACTATAGTAGTGGAGATAGAGCAATACAGCAGTATTCATATTATCTGTATAGGTGGTGGCTTTAACAGGCAACAACAGCTACTTCAAATTACAAAATAAAGGTAAAGGAGCTAACTCCAGTGAGTAAAATGAATCATTGGAAACAGGTGTTTCCAATTATCCATTTTACTCACTGGAGTTAGCTCATTTACCTTTATTTTGAAAAGTTTACAATATACTGTTCCTTTAATCTTGAAAATGAAAACTGGAGGGACAGTTTAAAAACACTCTAACATTATAAAATGTCCCTCTGTAGCATATTGGGAGGGCTTGGAAATTTATCATTTGTTTTTTATAAAAGTAAAGGTACAGAACATCAGCAGAGGCACAAAAGGTTGTTTCTTGTCCTCAGCCACAATTCTCCTTAGTCTAAATTCAATTGTAATACAGACCACTGATGTATTTGTATGGAGCTAATAGCTCATGTAGTTGTAAATGTTGACAAGTTTGACTGATAGTTGTGAATAGATAGAGTGACAGTGTACAGCACCCCTCAGAACACAAACTCAGAGATTGGCAATGAGTGCATATCTTGCAATTAAAAAGTTGAAAGGAGCCTTTTTATAAACACTGTTTAAAGGGACAGTCTACCATAGAATTGTTATTGTTTTAAAAGATCTATAATCCCTTTATTACCCATTCCCCAGTTTTGCATAACCAACACAGTTATATTAATATACTTTTTTTTTTTTTTTTTTAAATTTCCTTTACTGTTGAAAGAATAATACAGAACAGTCAGCGGAAAAATAATACTGCCCAAATGAAAAACATGACATAAATCAATAAGTACAAGCTGGATACTGCGATTCTATTACATTTTGTCTCTATCATTGAAAATATAGAACATTTGTTCAGTATGATGCCAAATAATCCTCCCAAAGGAATCTCATATTACCATAGAAGTCTAGTTGTTGGAATTGAGCGTAGTGGTATCTCTCTAGATTCAATAGTTGCGTAATATGCTCTTTCCACTCAGATATCGTAGGGACCTGCTGTTTTTTTCCACAATCGTGGTATCAGTTGTTTAGCCCCATTTATCATGACGTATACTAATTTTAATCTCAGTTTACATTTCAGTTTAGGGGGAAAACTAAAAAGAAAAAACAACGGATCTATCTCCATCTTATAAGATATACATTTTTCTATTTCTCTGCCAATTTCTACCCAGAATGTCCTGATATATGGACAATTCCACCAAATGTGGGTCATTGATCCTACCTCACCACAACCCCTCCACATGTATTTTCCACATTAGTGTATATTTTTGAAAGCCTAAGCGGAGTTACTATACAGTAATCTCACATTCATTTCAGTAATAGTTATAGAAGGAGAGGTCCTTCCCATATTTATAAAGATTTTTTCCCATTCTTTAGGTGAAATTTATCTCTGTAACTCAGATTCCCATGCCTTGCAGTAGGCTGGCAATGATCTAGAGTGATGGGCTATTAATAAGTGATATAACAGTGATAGACCTCCTCTGGTAGGGGATTGAGAGTGACAGGTGCTTTCAAACACAGTAAGGGGTCTAAGTAATTTAAGTTTCTGTGGGTTGCAAAATATAAAATGTGACAATTGTTGCCGAATGTACCAATCATTTGCTAATAGAGGATTCAATTCCAGTATTTCCTCCTCCGACTTTAATTTGCCTTCACGTATAAGTGTAAAAATAGGGATAAGTGAGTTAATAGTGAATGAAGCCTCCCTCACAGGTTGACGTCCTATGGGGATCTCAGGGTTACTTAAAATTGGTGTAAGTGGAGAGGGGTTTGAGGAAATACCCGTACTCTTATTAGAGATATCATCCCAGATTTTTAGTGTCTCTGTCATAATGCGGGGCAGTGTCTTGTTAATATTCCTATGTATTTTAGTAGTCCAACATATCCCGCCTATATAAGAGCAGTTAGCTAGCTGTTGCTCCAATTTGACCCACTCCTTATGTTCCCCATGTTTACACCAGTCTATAACTCGGGTAAGGATAGCCGCTTGTCTGTAGTAAGTTAGGATGGGACACTCAGTCCCCCCATTTTTTCTGTTTCGGTACATAATTTTTTTGGCTATTCGTGGCCTTTTATTTTGCCAAATGTATGTATTAATCATGGTTTTGCATGGTATTCAGGTACGATTGTGGAATTGGAATGGGGAGTGTTTGAAATTTATAAAGAATTTTTGGTAGGCTAGTCATTTTGAATGCCTCCATCCTTCCCAACCAGGATAAACTTTTGTTTTCCCAGCTACGTAATTCTTGCTGGAGTTCCTCCAGGAAATGTTGGAAATTTTGTTGGAACAAAAGCTGCTGATTATGTGATATCTGAACCCCTAAATACTATATAGATGAATTTTGTATGTGATAGTGATACTTTTGTGCAATTTCTTGCATTTCTATGTCAGGGGTATGTACTCCTAACATCTCTGATTTTGTGGGGTTAATTTTAAACCCAGAGAGTTCACTATATATATCCAACTCGGCATTTAATGCTACCATGGACTGTAATGGGGATGTAAGCGATAATATGATGTCATCAGCATATAATGCCTGTTTGTATTGAATATCTTGGACCATAATACCTTTTATTTTCGAGTTGTTTCGGATCGCTGCTGCTAGAATTTCAATTGTCAGCACGAACAAAATGGGCGACAATGGGCAGCCCTGTCTGGTTCCGTTATTCATCCAGATCTTGTTGGAAAGGGAGTCATTTAATTTAATTTTGGCCGTAGGAACATTATATAGTGTAAATATTTTGTTTATAAAGCCTTCACCCATGCCAAATCTTATTAATGTACTTTTTAAAAAGGCCCAGTTTAGCCTATCAAAGGCCTTTTCTGCATCCATTGCCAGAAAGACAGCTGGGATGTTGTGTGATTGTGCGTATTCCATCAAATTAAAATTTTTTATGGTATTGTCTCTCGCTTCTCTATGGGGGATAAAGCCAACTTCATTTGTATGTATAAGTTTCGGGAGAATTTTATTTATCCGGAGGGCTAGAATCTTCGCATATAATTTTACGTCCACATTCAAAAGGGAGATTGGCCTATAGCTTTGGGGTTCATCTGAAGGCTTCCCTGGCTTTGGGACTACTGTTATATGGGCTTCTAACATGTTTGGGGGGAATGGGTTGCGAGCATTTACTTTATTAAAAATCTCCAATAGGTGGGGAATTAGCAGTGGAGCAAGAGTTTTATAGTATAAGACGGAAAAGCCGTATGGGCCGGGGCTTTTACCTGGATTGAGATCGTAAATCGCCGCCTTTACCTCTTCCGAGGTGATCGGGGCTTCTAGGTCTGCTGCTTGATCCTCATCCAGCATAGGAAGAGGGATCTCCTTCAAATAATTTTGTATGACTGGAACATCACTTGGCCTATCTATTGTACAAGGAATATTGTATAGCTGCGTATAATACTTCTCCAATTGTGTGAGAATGTCTTTGGTAGAATGGACTTTTTTGTTTTTAGCTGCTTTTATTTCATGCACAAAAGATTTAAATTTCTTAATTTTGAGGGCCCTCGCTAGCAGTTTACCTGCCCTATTGCCTTCATAGAAAAAGCGTTGCTTAAATTTCGATGTAGTGGCTGCGTGTTCCTGTAATAATAAATCATGAAGGGCCTTTTTAGTGCTTTGGAGTAGTTGTTGTACAGATTGGTCATCCTGATTCTGTCTATGCTTGTGTTCTAAATCTGATAGTTTTGAGGTGAGATCTAGATACTTCTGTCTTGCTATTTTTTTAAATTGTGCTTTTCTTTTAATAAATTCCCATCTCATGAAACACTTGTGCGCTTCCCAAACTGTAATGGGGTCTGTGTCATCAGAAGAGTTAAATATAAAGTATTCTTGCAATGCTTCTTGTGTTTTAGTAAGTTGCAAATCCCCTCTCAATAAAGAGTCATCCATTTTCCAGATATATGGGGCAACTGGGGTATGGGGCCATATAATGTCAAAGAATACTGCCGAATGGTCCGACCATACTGTGTGCATGATCCCTGCGTTCTTAATGTGTTCCAAACCTATCTGGTTGGTAAGCAAATAGTCAAGTCGGCTATACATCTTATTTGGGGAAGAAAAAAAAGGGTATTCCCTTTTATCCAGGTTAAGTAACCTCCAAATATCGTAAAATTATAATCCGTCAACAATTTCCATAAATGCTTGAGTGTACGCCTAGATGTGCTGGGGTTTGGGTTGGAACTGTCCACTTCTGGATATATGGGGATGTTAAGATCCCCCCCAATAAAAACTAGCCCTTTAGCTATGTCCAATATACGTCGAAACGTTTTTTTATAAAAGGGAAGTTGTTGGGTATTGGGCGCATATACATTAATTAAAGTCACTGGCCTCCTGTACAGCAGTCCAAAAACCCCTAAAAAACGGCCATCAGTATCATTGTGTGTTTGAATATGGTGAAAGGGAATGGACTTATGTAACAGAATGCTCACTCCACATCTGTGGAAATGCCTGTTGTAATGAGAGCTCATATACCGTGGCTCATGTGAGCGTCTAAAGTGCGTCTCCTGCAGGAATAAAATATCTCCTTTTCTTTTATGAAAGTCAGACATTGCCACAGACCTTTTAACTGGTGAGTTTAAACCCCTAACGTTTTGTGTAATAAATTTAAGTATTCTATTTGGGGCAGACATTGGCAATTACCATGAAAAATGTCTCATATAATATCCAGCTCTATACAGTATTATTTCCATACCTTGACAGCTAATTTGTAAACCATACAAACCTCTTAGGAAATTCACATACAAATTCAAACAGGAATAAAACACATTTAACACAAACAAAAACAAAGAATCAATGCCTCTCCTATCTCCGGAGATGGGCATACGGACCATGTAGAACCACAGATCCAAATTCTAGAGGGGATCAGACTGTATTAATACAATTTGCAGTGTATCTTATTACTTAACAATTTAAAGCAAGAGGTTATCCCCCTTCCCCCCCCCCCCCCCATCCCATAGCTAGATATAAAGTAAATACACATATACTCTGTGTTAGGCCAAAAACTATACCCTTTTCGATTTAAACTTACACAGTTACCTGCATTTTAGGGTGAGAGAAAACAATAACAAAGCAATATAAACTTTTGAACTAGTATAGGTCAAAACTATACTTTACGGGGTTATTACCCTTCACCATCAGGAAGACCGACTCATGTTATCAGGGTAATTTCTCGATCTTTCAAGTTCCTTCATCAGTAGTGGAGTTAGTTGCCTTCCTTTTTTCTGTCGGAGCTCCTGGATTAGAGGATTTTTTGATAGCTCTTGAGGGTGCTGGTAACCATTTTTCAGGTTGTTGCCTTTTCTCTTGTCTCCTTGAGGAGTGCGGTTGGATATCTGTTGGTGGGAAATCTGGAGGGTCAAGATCCAAGCCTCTGCAAAATTCTGGAATATCTGAAATTTTCCTGCACACCAATCTTCTTGTATCTCGTAACACATATAGATGGAAAGGGAATCCCCACCTGTACAGGATGTTTTTATCTCACAGCAGCTTTGTCAATGGTGCCAGTTCCCGACATCTTTGTAGGGTCCTTGGGGCCAAATCGGTATAAAATTGTAACACTGTCCCCCTGAACCTCACTGGTTGATGTTTCCGTGATAATGAGAGAATTTCTTCCTTTTCCAAGTAGTTTTTAACTATCATTATAACATCCCTGGGAGGTGCTGTATCAGGGGGTTTCGGCCTCAACGCCCTGTGGGCCCTGACCCACGGTATGTTTACCGCTTGTTATGACCCTTTCAGATGAGCAAACAGAGATGCAAAATAGGTGTAGAAATCCTTAGGGAGTACTGATTCAGGAATGCCTCTACTGCGGAGATTCTTCCGCCGTTTGTCGCTGAGGTCTTCAATAACAGAAGCCTGTGCAGACACTTGGTCCTGTATGTCGTTGATCTCCTCCTTTACTATATCTGATCTTCTATGGCTTCAACTCTAAAGCCCAGAGTATGAATGTCCTGTTTAATTTCCTCCATTTCCTCTCTCATACATGTCCTCACGATGTCAGCTATATCTTGTTTGGACGCTAGAGAGGAAAGTAAAGAAAGGGGTACTTGTGAAGAAGTGTCTTGATCTTGGGAGTTTTCATCATCCATAAAGGAGCTAGTTGAAGAATGCTCTCTTATATTGCCTCTTATTGTCTGGAGTAGAAAAAAAAGAGCTCACTGTATGTTCTCTCCCTATTTTTTTTAGCTGTTTATTTGGCTTGGTATTTTTCTTTGTGGCCATAATGTCCTTATTTATTTGTCCCTTTGCAGTATTATGAGCAGGGTGTATATTCTGTTGTATGGGGATGGTCAGGTTTTAATTTTGTGTCCGTTTATAACAGTTGGTCTTCTGAATACATTTTTTCACATTCCCCTTTGACACTCCTATGAAATGAACTTTTCCAGAGTGATATATAAACATCAGCAGTTTAAACCTCTCTAAAAAATGCCACAAACTGTTCTTTGCAGTACAGATTCCTCAATCCGATATCTGGCAAACAGCTCTTTATTGCATAGTGAGGTAAAGCTTCGCTGCGTGTGTTAGAGCAGCACCATTATGTTCCTTGCCTTGGGCTGTTTTGTTAGTGACTCGTGGCATAATTTGTGCTAGGAGCAGGACCTACGTTCAGACCGGACAACTAATTGGTGAGCGTAACAGCTATTTATGTTAGTGCTGCAAGGCTCATACCTCGTGGGATTGCAATATGCTCACCGGGTGTGCGCTTGATATCGGGCCGTCTCCTGCTCCGTTCCTCAGTGATCCACGTGAGTGGATGATCAGATTGTGATAACAACTTGTCCCCGAGAGGTTGAACAGTCACCTCCTCTATAATTCATACACTTTGGGACACTGCTACCTGCAACTATATACTTTTAAAATGCCTGATATACCGGAGCTCTGGATTTATGTAGCCATCTTAGCTGCAGCCAAACTCCGCCCCCATCCATATTAATATACTTTTTACCTCTGTGATAACCTTGTATCTAAGAACCTTCTTCCAGCCCCCTGATCACATGACTGTGACTGTTTATTATCTATTGTCTTAAATTTAGCATTGTTTTGTGCTAAATCTTAAATAACCCCCTGTGCATGAACACAGTGTTATCTATATGGCCCACATTTACTTTCTGTCTCTTTGTGTTAAAAAGAGATTTAAAAAGCATGTGATAAGAGGCAGCCCTCAAAGGCTTAGAAATTAGCATATGAGCCTACCTATGTTTAGTTTAAACTAAGAATACCAAGAGAAAAAAGCAAATTTGATGATACAAGTAAATTGGAAAGTTTATTAAAATTAAAAGTCCTATCTTAATAATGAAAGTTTAATTTATACTAGACTGTCCCTTTAAAAAGTGCATTACATCCCTGGCATACTATTTCCTATTTACAGTGTGTCCTATATAGTAGGTATGGTAGTGTGAGATGGTGTAGGTATGGCACTGTGAGCTATAGTAGGTATGGTAGTGTAAGATGATGTAGGTATGGCACTGTGAGCTATAGTAGGTATGGTAGTGTGAGATGATGTAGGTATGGCACTGTGAGCTATAGTAGGTATGGTAGTGTGAGATGATGTAGGTATGGCACTGTTAGCTATAGTAGGTATGGTAGTGTGAGATGATGTAGGTATGGCACTGTGAGCTATAGTAGGTATGGTAGTGTAAGATGATGTAGGTATGGCACTGTGAGCTATAGTAGGTATGGTAGTGTAAGATGATGTAGGTATGGCACTGTGAGCTATAGTAGGTATGGTAGTGTGAGATGATGTAGGTATGGCACTGTGAGCTATAGTAGGTATGGTAGTGTGAGATGATGTAGGTATGGCACTGTTAGCTATAGTAGGTATGGTAGTGTGAGATGATGTAGGTATGGCACTGTGAGCTATAGTAGGTATGGTAGTGTGAGATGATGTAGGTATGGCACTGTGAGCTATAGTAGGTATGGTAGTGTGAGATGATGTAGGTATGGCACTGTTAGCTATAGTAGGTATGGTAGTGTGAGATGATGTAGGTATGGCACTGTGAGCTATAGTAGGTATGGTAGTGTGAGATGATGTAGGTATGGCACTGTGAGCTATAGTAGGTATGGTAGTGTGAGATGATGTAGGTATGGCACTGTGAGCTATAGTAGGTATGGTAGTGTGAGATGATGTAGGTATGGCACTGTGAGCTATAGTAGGTATGGTAGTGTGAGATGATGTAGGTATGGACAGTGCCATGCTATAAATTAACCCAACTCTGTATTTTACTTCACGAAGCAAAAGCCCATTTCCTGTATTGTGTTATAGTACACATATCAGAACTACTAAATTAGATCTCCTGTCCCCCAATTCTGTAGCAATTGTCCTGCTTGTTTACAGAAAGGGACTGCAGGTTTATGTTTACAGAAACCATGTTTTACCCAGTCCGGTAGCTCAGTATTTTCTATAGAGGAGCTTTTGGATTGCTATACAAACACAGTACAATCACATGGGGATTACTAGGTGTAAATTCAGTGAGTGAAACTATGACAGGTGGATTTAGCCAGGCAAGCAAAAAAAAAAAAAAAAAAAAAGACTTACCTTACCGTAATAAGCGTGTCCTCCAGGCAGTGGCACTAGGGCAGATCAGCAGCAGCTGCAGCTCCTCTTCTTCTCTCCTCGGCAGCAGTGGCATGGCAAGCAGCGTCAAGTGACTCACGATGACGGACACTGTGTCTGACTCTGATTGTCACTGTCAGAGAGAGTCACACGTGAGTCGGCAGTAGCTCCCTCCTTTACTTTCCGACAGTCCGACTCATGTCCATGCTCCACGACCTCGCCTCCCCAGACAAGAGAGCACCACCGATTGGCTGTTTTGTTTAGCTCCCTCTGGAGAGCCGCCTCTACTCGCACATCAAAAACTGTGCGATTAACAAGGTATAGGGCTGGGTTGGGGGTGGCGCTGCAGACCCTTTGAAATAAGTGCAGAGGGCTTTTTTTTTTTAACAGAACTGGACTGGAACTTTTTGGGCTGTATAAATATAAATTTTCCAATAGGGGGGCAATAGGAAAAATTATATTTATTCAGCCAAAAAAAATTTTTTTTTTCTTTTTCTCTCTCATGTGGTTCACGTGCGCCTGTGATCCTTTAGTGGAGCCTCCACTGTGTTGGTTGTTATATTATTGGCCACAAAGTCAGGGAGCATCTAATTAATGTGTACCTAGGGATGCTGACAATGTAAATTTGGTCCTTGGGACAGTTTGTAACTGATGGATTTTGTTTGTTTGTTTGTTTTTGAAGGCTTACAGGCTGGAATACAGGAGCTAAAGAGTAGACTGGCATCTATTCATATTCCTGATGTGAGCGGCTCTGTCAAAGTTCCAGTGATTGGTCATGTGACCTACTTGGTGACACAGTGAGTTGACAGAGAACAATATATTTTGTTTTTCTTTGCTGCATAATGAATTATTATATATAATGAATTATTAAATATCATATAGTAATTAAGGGCCAGATTTTATTATTATTATTATTTTATTATTCTTTATTTATAAAGCGCCAACAGATTCCACAGCGCTGCCCATGGGTACAAGGATAACAGTACAATGGAGAAACAATACGATAAAAGACACAATTTTACAGACAAATACAGGGGGAATTGAGGGCCCTATGCCTGTGGGAACTTACAATCTAGATGGTTAGAAGGATGGGAAACAGGATGTGGGGACTGCAAAGGTGAGAATGATATTAGTGAGGAGACAGAGGGCAGCTGTTAGTTAAGTGAAGTTAGTTTGTTAATGAGTCGGGTGATAAGCTTCCGTGAACAAAAAGGTCTTTAGGGAACGTTTAAAGGAGGAGAGGTTAGAAGAAAGTCTGACGGCTCGAGGAAGTGCGTTCCAGAGGGTTGGTGCCGCACGAGAGAAGTCCTGTAGTCTAGCATGAGAGGAGGTGATGGTAGGGGACGCAAGAAGCAGGTCATTGTTGGATCTTAGGGGGCGGGCTGGAGAATATTTGTTGATGAGTGAGGATAGGTAGGGTGGGGCAACAATGGTGAGGGCTTTGTAGGTCAGGGTGAGCATTTTGAATTTAACTCTGCTGTGAATGGGAAGCCAGTGAAGGGACTCACAGAGAGGTGCAGCAGAAACAGAGAGGTGGATTAGCCTGGCAGATGCATTTAGGATGGATTGGAGGGGAGAGAGGCGGGAGAGAGGGAGACCAGTTAGTAATTTGTTACAGTAGTCAAATCGGGAAATTACCAGGGAGTGGATTAGCTGTTTAGTAGTTTCAGCACTCAGAAACGGACTATTTTGGAGATTAAAAGTCCTGCGCTATTTAGCACTTTTGCTCATGCGCAAACACTGCCAGAAGTAAACTTTTAACATGTGCTGGTTAGTTGCACTTATTACAACTTGAAAGTAAAATGTTTTGCATGACCACGTTAACTTCTTCTCCCCATAGACTTCAATGGAGCGTGCAAACTGGAAAAAAACTAACACTTATTGCTCGCATGCTAACACGACAGGAGTTAAACCTATAGCGCTAACCTGAAGTTAGTAATGAATATTTTATATTCCATTGTTCTTCACATAGAAGAAACTTTTCTTTTTCTTTATATATATATATATATATATATATATATATATATATATATATATATATATATATATATATGATGGATTTGTTGTAAAATATATAAATATATATCTATACCTATATATATATATATATATATATATATATATATTTATATATATATATGTATATCTATTTAAACATACATAGAACATTTTCCCCTATGTGAGGAACATTGGAATGTAAAATATTTTCAGTACATACACAGTAAAACACATTATTAAATATTAAAATGTATTAAAAATAATTTTTCATGTTTTCAGTTATACTTTGGAAAGGCCTCCAAAGTATATATATATATATATATATATATATATATATATATATATATATGTATAAATGTGTATACATGTGTATATATGTGTTTATATGCGTATGTATGTATATACATATATACACATACATACACATATTTAGACATGTATATGTATGTTTTTATACATATATATTATAGCCCTTTCCATTCGAATACCTTGCCATATACCTTATACCTTTTAACCCTTATAACTTTTTTAACATGTATGTGAATCATTTTTATTAGATAGTATATATAGTGTAACACTTTATTTTAATGTATTTATGTTGTGTTTTATGCAAAGATTTTTTAGCCCTAACCCTTTATGCGAGGTCTTCAATCTCACTTACCCGACAAGCACACATTTAGTTTGTGCTCATATGGTGGTGTTTACTTTCAACTTGAAATAAGCGACAAGATAGCGAACCACTTGGAATCTAGCCCTAAATATTTTATTGTTGTTAAAAATCCCAGAGCCATAACATGACTTTTACGCAACTATTATATATGTCATCATTTCAAATGTTGGGATTCATAGGGCAATGTCATTAATTAGCAGCTAACTGAGTAACTGTATTAAATGGCCTGTGGTGTGGGAAGATGATTATTTAGATGTGGAGAGATAGTTTTAGCATGTGTGTACATTTTATTTGGTGATTTTTGACTGCCACAATATTTTAATGGAAAGACTGCAGCACCTCTGTAGTAATAGCAAAACAATTGCTCTTTATAAGGGTGACGTAACCCAGAAAGACAGCAACATTTCGGGTCACAACAGATCCTTAAACATGCTAATGTTTCAGGTAACAACAGACCCATAATCATGCTAACATTTTGGGTCACAACAGACCCTGAATCATGCTAACGTTTTAGGTCTCAACAAACCCTTAATCATGCTAATGTTTTGGGTCACAACAGACCCTTAATCATGCTAACGTTTTAGGTCTCAACAGACCCTTAATCATGCTAATGTTTTGGGTCACAACATACCCTTAATCATGCTTATGTTTCAGGTCACAACAGACCCTTAAACATGCTAACGTTTCGGGTCTGTTTTTATTGGGTATGTCAACCTAATAAAGAGTAATTGTTTTGCTATAACTACAGAGGTGCTGCGGTCTTTTTTTTTATTTGGATTTTGGAAGGGGTTAGCAGAGACCCTATGTGACCCGTGAGCACTCTAGTGAACTTTTGTGAACATTTCTAAAAGGTGCTGTACTCATGTTACTTGGTTTTCACAAAATTTTACTTGGAAATTGTTATTGTTTAATAAGATAGATAATCCCTTATTAACCTGTCACGGATACCCCTCCCCTGAACTTTTTTTATGGGTACATTTATTATAATAATGAGAAGTGTATTTTGAAATGTGCATTGTACATTGTTACCAGAAAAATTAGGAGCTGCAACATTAATAAAACTAGTTAATAAAAAAAAGTTCCACCTCCCCTGGCTGGTTTTTCTTTATGGAGAGAGGGTGGGAATTCCAACAATCTGCAGCCAGACAAACTGAATGCAAAACTCCATAGGAAGTAGGTACTCCTCTTATTGGCTGAAACACATTCCCTTTATTGGTTCTGTTTTAGCCAATCAAGAGTAGAATTAATGACCAATCAACAATTGCTGTAGTTGACTTTCTACTATTGACTGCCTTACCATCAGGCAGTGTCTAGATTCTGAATTATAGTAAGGGGTGAGGGGAGGGCTAGAGTGTTAATTGACAGGAAACCAATATATTGTTATGAGTAAGATAAATCTTAATATATTAAGATTGCTTAACTGTCACAGATATAGAGCAGAGAACAAAACACAAAACTAACAAAGTAATTGTAATAGATTATACAATTGTATATAGTAAGCTCTTATCTGTGTATCCATTTATAACTCTGCTGTAGAGGTCAGACTCATAGTCAACATTTAAATGGTAAATATCACTAATCCATACTTAAACCTTTATTTAAAAATATAAGAGAAAAATCTGCACACATACAATAGCTTAAGCTAATATTAAAAACACTAAACTAAGTTGAGAGATCAAATTCCCATATAATTCCTTAAATTCAGATTGGATTTTTTTTTTAAATTGTAACAGTCAGCAGTAACAAAAGGATTATAAATAAAGCCCTTACAATTCGAGGGCTGTAATTAAATTAACACTATTATTTAATATACTTATATCCAAAGTGAGTTTACCAATAAATAGTTTTTTACAACATAATTTAGCAAATTAAAACAGAGGAGAGACAAAGCTTCTCCAAGAGGACCCCTGACGCGCGTTTCACAAAAAAGGCTTCCTCAGAGGGGATGCGGTCCGCCGCTATTGCCGGATATTTATGAGTCAGTTAGACCCTCCTCGCAATACGATTGGATTGTAACATACCTAAGAATTGGTTGCCAAGCATGTCATTAGCATGTATTAACCAATAGAATCGTGTTTCCTATAATTCCTGACAACCCATCATAGTGAGCATCATAGCGAGCATCATAAGAGGGCGTACACCTGTCAAATAACGTATGATGGGTTCTTTCTATTGGACGATTCTATTTACTTTCTGTCAGGCGGAACATACCCATCACTAGATGGATATGAAATCGGTGGACCCACTATTAAATTCTTAACTCTGCATATAAATTGTCGGTCACATCTAAATTCCTTCTGTATTAGCCCAAGAGTCATTAGATCAAGATCGACTATAGAGCTGTTATTATCTACATGTCATAGCCTTCAATAAATATAACCGCGACTATGATAAAGGTAAATATACAATGAGGTAAAACAAAAATCGCAATTGAAATTGGTTTACATTGTTTCAAACATATTAATCAATTATAGCTCACCGATGTAATATATTGTTAACACCGTTAGATCAACATGTTAATAGGCAGTATACATATGGATTCCTATCAATATTATAAATAGGTGCCACCATGAAACCGCTCCATCTATGCATTAACCATTTCAAGCGTAGAGGATGGGCTAACAATAGGCTGAGTATCACTGTGCATAACTGATATCAAATATAGGTCTCAGCGTGATTGTCAGTAATTGCATTTGACACAATGTACTGTAGATTTGTTCATCAGTCTCATTTATTAGGAATACTGAGGCTGGTATTTGTATCAATATTGCCATTCGATATTATAGGGTTATGCCAATATTTACCCACTATATTCATGCACTCCTCATTTAAAATAAACCAGTCAACTATATAACACTGAGCCCCATCAGGCATTATTCATAAATCTGTACATATATATATATATATATATATATATATATATATATATATATATATATAGTTATACCAGGCATACAGTAGTCAGGGTCTACATGTCAATACTAATCTCAGTACCATGATTTACTGTTTAATTCCAAGGCAAGTAAAGTGATGTGTGCCAAGTAGTCCTCATAATTAAAATATGCTTTATTAAGAGAGTGCTAGGAGAGGTTTGACTTTAGATGTTATATGGGTCATAATGCCATAAGGACCGCTCCATCAATGCACTCCCCGTTACTAGTATGGAGAATATCCTGACAAAAGACTGAGTATTACTATGTATAACTGAGTGTAAATTATAGGTCAGCGTGATTGTATATAAATATGCTCAACTTAATGTACTCTAGATTTGTTCATCGGTCTAAATAACTAAACAGGAGGATGATACCAATATCATTTCATCTCACTATATTCATGCACTCCTCGTTTAAGGTAAATTAGTTAGCTATATAACGCTGAACCCCAAGTATACATATGTACATAGTTAAAACTGGCATGCAATGATTAGATTCTATATGTCAATGCTGGTTTCAATACCAAGATACAGTTGCTCCATTGCCCACTGTTGAATCCGAAGATAAGTAAAGTAACCTGTGCCAAATAATCCATATGGTTAATATAAGATTTATTGAAAGAGTGATAGGGAGGTCATACTGTAGATGTTATATAAATCATAATACAATGTCTTGGAGGTTCCACATGGGATATTCTAAAACGGTGCATATGAAGGCTTACACTGATGCATATTTATGAATATGCTTTTGATTAAGTATATGTAATAGTAATTATATATTTATCATAGGCTATAGTAAAGGAATCCTGTCCAAAGATGGAACATGTGTACCAATGTGTATCTGTGATTATTCACCAGAGATATTGACAAAGCTGAGGATAATCACTATTATAGAAATTCACTCCTGAGCTTAAGTCAACGGATTGTTAAGGGAGGAATATACATAGGTTAGAAAATGGAATATAAATTCAGACCATTTTGTGGTAAATGTATTACATTGTATATTAGTTAGGAATAAATATAAACAAGTGATACTCCTAATCAAGCCGTGGAACTGTTATCTAAGACATAAATGAGTGAAAATGGAGATCAAATACAAATGTGGAGTTACAAAAGAAAACAAAAAGAACACAACCAAAATGTGGATAGCTAAAAGTGACTACTAGATGAGATATATGAGTGTAATATAAAGTAATGTATGATCCCATATCCAAATAAATTCTGTTTCAGAGGGAATGATCATCAATAAATTAAAAGATTCAAATATAAAAGTGTAGTAGAAAACTAATGTAATTAGTGATACATGTGACTTATAAATATACAAAGAAGTTGTTAAAATCATTCATACCATTTGGTTTCACTGAATTTAATAGGTATATCCACTTGCACTCCATTTTGAGCAAAGCTTTCTCAAGATTTCCACCCCTTATACCTAAGGATACTCTCTGAATGACTGTATATTTTAAGGCTGTGGTAGTGCTATTATGGTATTGCTGAAAATGTTTTGCAACAGATGTCAATTTTTTACCTCTGACTTCATCTCTATTGGCGTTTTTAATATTATTAGCATGTTCCAAAATTCGTACCTTTACCTCACGTGTCGTCATCCCGACGTAAGTCATTTGGCAAGAGCAGAACAGTGCATGCATATATGATGCCTATAGATTTACATGAAAAGTGCGAAGTTAATGTATATTTTTTGCCAGTTCTCTCAGTGATGGTTTTGGTTTTTGAAACGAATTTACATGCAGAACAAGTGCCACAGGGAAATATTCCTGGGTCAGTATCCTTTTTCCTAACAGACCTTACAAAATGACTGGTTACCAGTTGGTCCCTGAGGCTAATGGGTCTCTTTTAACCTATAGAGATCCTGTTACCTATTGTAGCACTTAATGTAGGATCATTCTGTAATATGTTCCATTGTTCATTAATAATTTTAATTACTTGTGACATTTGAGGATTGTATGTTGTTATCAATCTCGGTTTTGTGCTTCAGTAGGGGTCTTATTCTTAGGGACCAGTAGATGATCTCTTTTAATATTCAGGGCTTTGTATTTAGCTCTCTTGACCAATTTTTTGCTATATCCTCTAGCAATTAGTCTCTGCATAAGAGAAACGCTTTCCGCTAGATATTTTTCAGTACTTGAACATCTAGTGTCTAGATTCTAGCTGCTATTGTTCAGTGTCTAAGAAAGGAGAATTTTTATTGTTTTATGGCACTTGGTGTGAGAAAAGAAGTACTATTTATACCACTGCAGTTCCCTCAATAAATCAGACTTCCCAGGATACAAGTCTCGGCTGTGTCACTGGGATAAATGAGCTATTATCACTTTGTCTGCCTGAGATATTATCACTTGAAGATTTTGTTACACTGAGCAGGCTGTAACCCACAGGTCTGAGTAAAACAGACCCTGTCCACTGGAGTGGTGCAGAAGATTGCTGGAGTTTCCCTGCAGGAAGCTGGTCCTTTTCAGCACTCAGGAAGGCCACTTTAACTGCAGGACTGACTGTTCCTCCCTCCAGCAACTCCTGGCAACACCCACCCCGTGACATTTGGCTGGCAGCTGTGGAATCTGCTGGTCCAAACCACCAGCTGGGACCCTTTTCAGAGGAAAAGTTAGTAGATAGCAGAGCAGATTCAATGGCAGAGCCATGTGAGAACCTGACCCTTGCTGCACTCCAGGAAATGGCCAAAGCAAGGGGAATCAATGCTGGTCATCTCAGGAAGGGAGATCTGATTGCTAAATTACAGTGCACAGGACAAGGTCAATGGGATGCACATTACTGCACCACCTTCTTTAATTTCCTTCTCTGAGGGAACAGCAGCCCAGGAAGTGTACTCCACTATGGTTGATTTGCCTGGGGATAATTGTTCCCTTGATAACAAACCCTAACAATGATGCTATACTCAGTTTGCTTCACATAGCAAATTAAGTTATCAGGGCTCAGGATAAAGTTTGAGATGCCTGTTCTGCTGCAGCATCAACTTCCCTTTGGGCAGACAGGAGGGTACACATAAATGCCGTGTGCATGTTCGATGAGAATGGATTCCTTTAGGATTCTGAATGGTTTTCTAGTCTTCATAATGTAAGTGAACTAGATTAGGCCTGAATGCTGGGGATGAGCTTACAGGTAAAGCTTCTGCTGCATACCGAGCCATGTCTGATGTCAGTGTAATGGAATACGGAGAGATAAAGCAGGTCCTAGTTGCAAGGTATGCAGTCACTGTAGAGACCTACCAAAGACAATTTTAGGGATTAACGCCACAGGGCACCAGACATACACCTTGAATGGGCCAGCCGTATGGAACATAGGATGGATCCAGGTCTCCAATGCTGTTATCCTGGAGGACTGCCAACAACTAATTTGACTTGAGCATTTTTACTTAAATGTTCCTATTGAAATGAAGGAATGGGTCCAGGATCGTAACCCCACAACACATGTGGAGGCTGCAAAACTTGTCCTTGGCACAGGCACCTCCCGTGGGTCACTCCCCAGTGGAAGAAGTCATCTTGTCCCCCAGCCCCACTCAGGACTCCAGTCCCCCCTTCCAGGACAAAATACTACATTCCGTACTTGTAGATCTGGACCCCCACCAATGTTTTACATTTAATCAAATGTACATATGGCTAAAGATTAGCCCAGTAAATCTTCTCCCTTAATCAAGACTAACCACCGCACACCGTTCCAAGTGCCCTACTGCCTTATGGTGTTCAAGTGCAAGTTGCAGGTGACCAACATTTCTGTATTCCTCTTGCTTGTGTCTACCTGGATTGGAGCACAGGACAAGGCAATCATAGAAGGATTACCTGCCTATGTTCTCCTCGGGAATGACCTTGGCCAGATCGAGACTCACTTTGTTGCCCCTGTAACCACATGGAGACAAAAAGCAGAGGTCTCTGCTGCAGAACAAAGCAAAATAAACTATCTCCAGGACAGCAGATCCACTAAGGTAATCATGAAATGCAACGCCCAAACAACATTCATTATTTCCCACTCCCTGGGATGTTCCTGATGAATTTAAGAACCAAACACTTACTGATGGGACCTTAGCTTCCTACCATTCTCAGGCCCAAAGACATTCACCTAACCGCCCAGACGAAATGGGAGACAGGTAGCCGCTCAAGTGACAGGGCTTGGAAAATAAGGCGTCAGCTTTTTATCCCTAGTTGTTATCGTAGAGAACATATGAGAGTTGCTCATGAAATCCCACTGTCGGGTCACCCAGGAATCAACTATTCCCAATAACGCCTTACCAAAGCCTTTTTCTGGCCTAGGAGTGTCCCAGGATCTCCACCGCTACTGTCAGTCATGAGATACCTGCCAGAGAATGGGTCAGCCCTATTATCCAATGAGAGCCCCATTGCAACCCCTACCCATTATTGAGGGACCATTCTAGCAAGTAGCCTTTGATATTATAGGGCCCCTAAAATGACCTAGCAAAACATTCCAACTATACATTCGATACTATGTTTGACTATGCAACACGTTACCCTGAGGGTGTTGCCATTCCAAAGATTTCAGCAGAGACAGTAGCTGATGAATTGATTACAATGTTTTCCCGGGTAAGCTTTCCCCAAGAGATCATTTCAGACCAAGGCACCCAATTCGTGTCTGAGCTGCTACAGGAAATGTGGCGCCTCTGCAAGGTAAGGTCTATAACCCCCAAACTAATGGCCTCTGTGAGCGGTTCAATGGAACCCTTAAAAGCATAATCCATTCCTTTTTTGGAGACAGAAAAGGACCTTTGCCACACCTTCTATTTGCCTATAGGGTGGTGCCACAGGTGTCGACTGGATTTTCTCCTTTTGAGTCTTTGTGTGGTCACAGGGTCCGTGGTCCCTGGACTTAATTCCAGAACAGTGGGAAGGTCAGGATGAGGCTGGTGGAACCCATGTAGTTTCTTATGTCCTGCAGCTTAGGGATAAGCTGAAAACCCTTATGGGGCTAGCAAGAAACCACTTTCAGACAGCACAGACCCAGCAAAAGGTACGGTATGATAGGAAGGCCTGTTATTGAGAATTCTACCCAAGACCGAAGGTTCTTGCTCTCTTGCCTGTCAAAAATGACACACTTTAGTCTGCCTGGACAGGCCCTGGCACCATTGTACAAAGACTCAGGGTCGGCTCCAGAACGAATGAAATGGGGGAGCATTTTTTTTTCACGAGGGGGCACGCATTTAAAAAGCATGTATGAGAGTCAAAATAGGAGCAGACCTACTGTGGCAGTACAGGGGTTACATTTATCAGATCTCTGGCTGTGCAGGAGTTAGATTTGTTTATATTTCTGGAAGTGCAGCGTGTCATGTCCCACAGCTACATTTGAAGCGTGTGTATTTGAGCACCTATAATCTGACACACATTTTACACTGATCACTGCAGATAAAGCAGGCACAATGCACACTTGGTTTGTGTGACCTGCAGTGGGGAAACCAAGGAATTCCCAATTTGCTTCTTTATCTGTGGCTGCCAGGATATAAAGCATAATAGGGAAGGGATACTACTCTCACACACACATTGCTTATACGGCTGTGTTTTCACAAAATTACTTCTGCCATCCCTCTCACTGACTGTTAGCTTCTCCCAGCACTTCCTGCAGAGGTCTGATGATGTCATCATCTCACTTCAGCTCTGTAGGAAGTGGGCTAGCAGGAGGAGGGGCATTGCAAGCCCTAGGTTAACTGTGAGAGCACCAGCAGGGAAATGCAACTTTATTTGTTATCTGGTTGTAAATAGAGGAGAGTAAATAGATTAGCTGGGCCCTCCAGTGGCGGATCTCCAGGGTCCAGTGGCTGCAAAAAAAATGCCCCCCCTTAGAGCCGACCCTGCAAAGACTTGGAGACAACACTTATGTTGTTGCCATAAGTACCAGCGGGTGAATGCCAGGAACCTACCATTTGAATATATTCAATCTGTACACAGTGAAAATACAAACTTTTTCCAGTTGCCAATTCTTAAAAAATACCTTTATTCCTTAAGCAGGGTCCATAGGTACAAACATACAAACAATGTTTCAAGCCTACAATAGGCTCTTAGTCATGTCATGAATAACAACACTTATTTTAATATTCTTTTCTTCATAAATGGAAAGAGTCCACAGCTGCATTAATTACTTTTGGGAAATAAGAACCTGGCCACCAGGAGTAGGCAAAGACACCCCAGCCAAACACTTAGATACTCCTCCCACTCCCCTCATCCCCCAGTCATTCTTTGCCTTTTGTCCCAGGAGGTTGGCAGAGAAGTGTCAGAAGTTTGTTTTGTCTCTTATGGAGGGTAGTACTCTTCGACATGGGAAGGGAGTTTTAAGTAATCCTATCAGTCTCTCAGTGAGGGCCTGGATAAAAGTTAGAGTCCGGAGATGCAGGGAGAGTCTTTCTGCGAAACCATCCCGACTCATATTAACAGCTCCACAAGCAATCAGCGTTGTCGAACTTTGCTTCGCTGCATGCTTTCTTCTCTCAAGTCCATGGCGATGGAGCTGCTACTATTCGTCACACTTGAAGGGCTGTGTTCCTGTTCTACGGCATAGATTCCGGTAAGATCGTTTAATTTTACTTAATCAGAATGTACTGTAACTTATTGGTTTCCTGGAAGGTGATATCTTGCGGGACTTATATATATAGTATATATAGGGCCTCAGTGAGGTTCCTTTGGTATCTTGGAATTGAGGGTTATTATCTCCCGAGGGGGATTATTGAACAGGGTTTTTTTAAATCACGTTTGTTATGTGATTCAAGGCCTTTGGTTGGGCGTGCTTTCTTTGGACTGTATGGTTCACCTTGTGACTGGATTTGTTTACGTTCTGGTCTTCCATTTCCGCATTCCTGACCGTGTGGCGACTGAAAAATTAGAGTCTGCTAGTGTCTGGTTCTAGGAGGTGGTGAGTGCCCCAGCCATTGTGGGTTTCAGCTGCCGTTTAGGTTTTTCCTTAGTCCATATTATATATTTTCTATCTAGTTATGGAGGATTCTGATGCTGAGACTGTTCAAATTTCAGATTCAGATTCTTCGACTTGTGAAGAATGCGAATTAGCCCCGTTGACACAGGTCAATCAGAGCACCTTGTTCCTCGGGCTCAGGGAATCAGGGGTCTGCTGAGCCATACGCCTCTGGGGGTTCTGTCCTCCGAGAGGCAAGTTCCCTACCGCTCCCTACTACTACACATGCGGTTTACCATTATTATGTTTATCCCTCCTTGCAGGGTGGCTTGTTCCCCCCGGAGGCTGCAGGTCATTTTCGCTTTCACATATTTTTGGCAATTGTGCGTCTGCAAAGTCCAGACGTTTATTTGCGTTTGTGCTCATGCCTGATTGTCCTGGGTCTCCCGGGCCTTGGCTGGGCCTATACAGTTCCCTGTGGGTGTAGCTGTCCCCGAGTGTTGTGTCTTTTGTTACAGAATAGCGTGCCTTCGCATTTTACTCAGGCACGTTTTTGAGTTATTAGAGGATCTTCTCCTTAACAGATAGGGGAATCCACAGTATTCTACTTCGAATGGCTCACCTCATTAGACATGAGGGGATTACGTAATCTCCTGATTGTTGGTTATTGAGATCCTTCCCAGTTTTTGTTGGAAGATCAGGGTTCCGTTTGGCTGGTCCTGCGGGTATGCCTGTTTCTTCTTGGGGTTTACCTATGAGTTGCCTTATATTTTCTTTTATCCGGTTACAATGTCTTTTATTTTTGATTATATGTTTCCTTTGGGAACTTAATCTGGGATTGATTCTCGCTGTTTGTTAAGTTTGTTAAGGGACACGTTAGTCCTTTGTTGTGTCTGTTATTCTCTTCCCCTCTGAGGGAGGATTTAGGCAGCTTGACAGTTTTGGCCCTGTCTGCAGGCTAGTCCTGCTTGGGTCACGAGACAGATCTTCTGTCTCGTGGCTTGCTCAGACACGTGGCGCCTGTTCTGCCTAGCTGGTCCAGCTGAGGCCAAGTGCTCACTTTATTATTTGTGTTTCTTGTTTTATTTTACAAGTTTCAGTTAAACATTCTAAAGAGGACTCGTGGGTCCCTGAGGCTGGAATGATTGTTTCAATCCTTATTTAGCCTTCAAGCTGGTTGACTGGGTCAGCAGCGCTCCGCTGCGTCACTCCTTTTGCTTCAGATTCTCTTGGGACCTAGAGTATTTTTCCTCACGTGGGAGGATAGGGGATTTAGCGCCTCCTTACCGCTGGTTTAGGGCGGTTTGGCCTTTCTAAGGCTCTAGGAATTGTCTTTTTGGACTTGTTCCTTCCATGGTTCTCTTGTCAGTGAGAACATTGCATGGTTGCTCTCTTCTTGAGACCCTTTGGATTTGTCCGTTCCTCCATGTGGGTTGGGTTTCCTTTGGGGACCTGGTTTTCCCTTCGAGAGAGTTTCCTTTGGGCTCTGATTAGGGTTTTTTTCCCGGATCTGCGGATGCTCCACATCCTTGTTTTCATGTGCTCCTCTGTCTCGTATGGCGGTGATGTGGAGACTAGCCTTTGCTCGAGTGACCTTGCCCTCAAGGTATTCCCTTGCCTTGGACGTTTTGTGGCAGTTTGAATGCCTATGGGCTCTAGAGTCTTCATTTGAGATGCCTTAGATCCTTGGAGCGTTGGACTTCGGCATGGGGTTGTTTCTTACTTGGGTCAGGACTTGCGAGGTGTTCTCGTTCTCCGGGCTCTTCTAGATCTCCCTATGGGTCTGTTTTTCATATCAGACGGGGTGTTTGAATTTCTAGGATATTGTTTGTTGTAAACAATTGGGGGCTCGGACCTGTCCTCGCCCTTGTTCTTCCAGTTGCTGAGGCTCTTTCTCACCATTTTCCCTTGTGGATCCCGTTGCAGGTTCTGACCATTTTTTTCAGGATCTAGGGTGGGTTCAGGGTTCCCCTGTTCCGGGGAACTTGGGCTATGACCTTTGGTCTGGCTTGTAGATCTGGTTACGTTTGGCCAGATTTACTGAGTGACGCTGCTCATTGGACTTGCCTACAATTTAATGAACGGTTTCCCTTGGACGGTTTGCTGAAGTACCCTGTCTGGGTGCAAAATTCGAAGGGGATTCCTTCCAAGATCATTTGCGTTGGAGATTGCTCTCTTGCTCAGCCTGTGGCCTTGTGTCTCGAGGGCAGGTTCTCTGTTTTTTTATGACCCCCTTTTTCTTAGGGGGGGGCTTGTCCTCCTACGGAGGTGGCCTTGTTTTAGGACTTCTCCTAGATCAGGGGATGGAACAGAGGGTTTAACCTATTTGGAGAAAGGCATGCTCTCTGGGTTGTTCTGTTCTATCTGGAGTCTTGCTGGCTCCACGTCAAGATGGGTCTTTTGCTAGATTATTCTGGATCTTCAGCCTTGTCGACTGTCTTTATGGAGTTTTGGGTGGGTCCCCTAGCTCTGTTGGAATGGCTGAAGCCTTTTCTCCGCTCTTTTGTGAGTAGTTGGGGTCCTTCTGTTCCCCTGTTTTCAGACCTGCTGACTCTTGGGCTGGCCCGGCTGGGAATAGGTTCTGATTTTTATTGTTCGTTCGGGGTGTAGTGAGCCTTGTTGAGGTTCTGTGCTTTTCCCCTTTTGAGACCTATGTGTCGGTCTGGTGGCTTGGATTACTTAGAGTGTGCCCTCTGTCTTGCAGTTTTGCAATCTAATACCTTGTTTAGCCGCATTTAACTTTTTAGCAAGTATTCTCTCTCTCTGTGTCATCCTGATGTCGGCTGCGTGTTCTTGACTCGGGTGTTTACCTTGTCTGGGTCTCCTACAAGTATTTGTGTTGAATACTTCGGTATTCTGAGTGCTGACGACTTGAGGAATACATCTTCAGGTCGTTTTCGGTGTTTTCACACAATGTTGAGAGTGAAAATCACTATTCGGATGCCCGGTCCTAGACCTTGTGTTTCTGTTCGTCTGGGCGTTGTCTCCCCTTGTTTGTCGTGGACCCAATTGGGTCTTTGTGAGCTAAGCTCGTTCTGGGGTTTTTTCCTTTATGGAGTTTTGGGGTGTCTTTTCGGTTTTCTTTAGTTTTTCCTTGCCCTGTTCCTTTGGGAGTTTTGGGCTGGTGTTCCCTTTGCTAGTAAGGGGTGTGTGGTTGGGGGCCGACCACTGGGTGGCTGTGTCTCCTGGAGGACTGTTAGCTCAGTTGAGTCTGATTTTGCGTCTCTAGCTAGGCTTCCAGACTATCTGCGGGTCAGTGTCCTTGGGGCCTTTTCCTTTTAATGTTCTCAGCTTTGGGCGAAGCAGGGTTTTGTTGGGTAGTGGTTTCAGGCCTGGTGCCCTCAGAATGGGCCCACTCTTGTCTTGTCTTGGCATTCAGTGTTCTCTGTAGCTTGGATATTGTTTTCCCAAAAGTAATAAATACAGCTGTGGACTCTTTCCATTTATGAAGAAAAACATAAATTATGCTTACCTGATCATTTCTTTTCTTCAGATGGAAAGTCCAGAGCTCCCCACCCGATTTTTTTATGTGGGGCGTCTGTATTTTTGTATTTGTGTTCCAATCAGCCAATAGAATGCAAGCTCAATCCTATTGGCTGATTGCATCAGCCAATAGGATTTTTTCTACCTTAATTCTTAAATCTAAGGGACGCCATCTTGGATGACGTCACTTAAAGGTACCTTCATTCTGTATTAGTCGTAGGATGAAGAGGATGCTCCGATGTCTTGAAGATGGACCCGCTCCGCGCCGGATGGATGAAGATAGAAGATGCCATCTGGAGGACCACTTCTGCACGGCTTGGATGAAGACTTCTGCCCGTCTGGAGGACCACTTCGCCTGGCTTGGATGAAGACGTCTCCCGGTAAGTCGATCTTCAGGGGGTTAGTGTTAGGTTTTTTTAAGGGTGTATTGGGTGGGTTTATTTTTTAGATTAGGGGTTTGGGCTTGCAAAAGAGCTAACTGCCATTTTAAGGTCAATGCCCATCCAAATTCCCTTTTCAGGGCAATGGGGAGCTTAGTTTTTTTTAGCTAGTATTTTATTTGGGCGGTTGGTTGTGTGGGTGGTGGGTTTTACTGTTGGGGGGGTTGTTTGTATTTTTTTTACAGGTAAAAGAGCTGATTGCTTTGGGCCAATGCCCCGCAAAAGGCCCTTTTAAGGGCTATTGGTAGTTTCGTTTAGGCTAGGGTTTTTTTTTTATTTTGGGGGGGCTTTTTTTATTTTAATAGGGCTATTAGATTAGGTGTAATTAGTTTAAATATCTGTAATTTGTTTATTATTTTCTGTAATTTAGTGTTTGTTTTTTGTACTTTAGCTAATTTATTTAATTTAGGTAATTGTATTTAATTTAGTTAATTTATTTAATTATAGTGTAGTCTTAGGTGTTAGTGTAACTTAGGTTAGGTTTTATTTTACAGGTAAATTTGTCTTTATTTTAACTAGGTAGTTATTAAATAGTTAATAACTATTTAATAACTATTCTACCTAGTTAAATAAATACAAACTTGCCTGTAAAATAAAAATAAATCCTAAGATAGCTACAATGTAACTATTAGTTATATTGTAGCTATCTTAGGGTTTATTTTACAGGTAAGTATTTAGTTTTAAATAGGAATTATTTAGATAATGATAGTAATTTTTAGTTAGATTTATTTTAATTATATTTAAGTTAGGGGGTGTTAGGGTTAGGGTTAGACTTAGATTTAGGAGTTAATAACTTTAATATAGTGGTGGCGATGTTAGGGACAGCAGATTAGGGGTTAATAATATTTAACTAATGTTTGTGAGGCGGGAGTGCGGCGGTTTAGGGGTTAATATATTTATTATAGTGGCAGCGATGTCTGGTTCGGCAGATTAGGGGTTAAAAATTTTCTTTTAGTGTTTGCGATGTGGGAGGGCCTCGGTTTAGGGTTTAATAGGTAGTTTATGGGTGTTAGTGTACTTTTTAGCACTTTAGTTAAGAGTTTTATGCTACGGCGTTGTAGTGTAAAACTCTTAACTACTGACTTTAATATGCGGTACCAGTCTTGACAGGAGAGGGTCTACCGCTCACTTTTTGGCAGACTCATAATACCGGCGCTATGCAAGTCCCATTGAAAAAAGAGGATACGCAATTTACGTAAGTGGATTTGCGGTATTTCCAAGTCTGGCCAAAAAAGTGAGCGGTACACCTGTACCTGCTAGACTCGTAATACCAGCGGGGGTTAAAAAGCAGCATTAGAACCGGCTAACGCTGCTTTTTAAGCCTAACGCAAAACTTGTAATCTAGCCGAGTATTAGGATTTTCCAGTTGTGCTGCACCTAGAGTCTTGTGACTAAAACGTTCTGCTGTACATTTGAGGCCATGTCATATTCTCAAAAGGTGTTGATATCTTATGTATTCCTCTGTATCTAAACAGATTACAGATTGAGAACCTGGATCTCTCAGAGCAAAATGTCTTCCTTTCTACCAACACTGGCGTCCAGCTGTCTGTCAATAAAGGGCAAATATCAGTCACCGGAGAACTGAGTATTAAAACTTTCCTCTTGTAAGTGTTTTGTAAGATTTAGATGTATAATTTCTAACATGCATGTTACAGAATGGTAAAAATGTTTAAGTATAGTCTAATAAAGAAACATTAGTGTAGATTTTTAAATTGATATTGAAACGTAAAAGAAATTAATGTTTATGTTCAACGTACTTAAACATCAGTTGCTTATTGGCTGATAAAGGTAACTCTCATAACTCTATTGGTGGACAGGAACACATATCCACAAACCCAAACAAAGTAGCTTTTCCAGCACTATTAAGAAAAAGAGGGGGGAAAGTAAACAAAACATTAGCAATGTAATTATCTTTTAAAGTGCCCTATTGGATGCAACAAAAATAAGATTACAGTCCCTTTAACATTCTTGATGTGTTCATGTTAATAACTTTCTATTTATGCAAAATCCAGAGTTGATTATCACTAACAAAAATGTATAAACTCATGTAATCATGTGTATTTCAGTAATTATGAGGTAACCATATTTGTTATAAGATGGCTTGTTTCAGGTATTGTTAAAGGGACATAAAACAGGTTGAGATCTGTGCATATCCTAAAAGAGCTAATTAATTAAAAATAGTTTGCATTAAAAAATTGTTAATAAAATGTTTGTCAAGTAATTTTCAAAAATAAGCAAAATGAATTACATATCTAAGCTGCCTGGAGAAGCCAACTCCACCACCCCCCTTATCAGTGTTTAAACACAAGTATTGTATTTCAACTGAGTTCACAGCTTTTAGGCATGCTCCAGCAGATAATCCTTATGCATTTTTGCAGTCTACCAAAACAACAATAGATATAGATACAGCCATAGAAGGAAATGTGTGGGGGGAGTTAGAGCTTTGCAGTTCAGAAACTAAAAAGAAAGGGTTAATGGTGACACACACTGCAGTATAAATTTGCAGGTAAAGTAATTAACGTACATATTATTATATTTTGTCTCTATCCCAACTTGTTTTATGTCCCTTACAATGGACAATGTACTCAGGCAAGCAGATGATGAGAATCCATAGTTTCAAATGTGCTGTAGGAACACTCAATTCAAAAGGAATGGTTTCTTCCTCCCACCCACACTGGTGGTTGATTTCTGCTGCTACTGCTGCTTTCCCAAGTTTACATAGATTGTCTATAGCCAATACTACATTACTGATATTTTCAGTATTCAGCATTTTGTCATTAATAACAAACATACAAATACTGCTTTATACTCATTATTTATACTCTCTTCTGATTTTAATTTCTACATTTAAGATTACTTTATTTATTAGCACTCAATAATGTCATGACCACATTTGTCTTGCTCTTATTCTATTGAACAGTGTTTTATTTATAACATACATGGAGGCCCATTTATCAAGCTCCGATTGGAGCTTGTGGGCCCGTGTTTCTGGCGAGTTTTCAGACTCGCCAGAAACAGCAGTTATGAAGCAGCGGTCTAAAGACCGCTGCTCCATAACCCTGTCTGCCTGCTCTAAACAGGCGGACAGGAATCGCCGGAATCGCCACAATTCAACCCGATCGAGTACGATTGGGTTGATTGACACCCCCCTGCTGGCGGCCCATTAGCCGCGAGTCTGCAGGGGGTGGCGTTGCACCAGCAGCTCTTGGAGAGCGTATTGCTCTCCGCATTCAGTGAGGTCTTGCGGACCTGATCCGCACTGTCGGGTAAGGTCCGCAAGACCTTTGTTAAATAGGCCTCATGGTGTCTATTTCCCTCCAGAGTCACATTTATGATGCTTTTACATTGTATGAAATTTGTCGATTTGAAAGGTGTCTGTGATAAATCGCATTCCTTATCTATAGAAACCTAATCAATAAGAGAGCAAGCCAACCGTGTATAATGTGTGAGACAAGATGGCACTATCTGCCAACCCCCTCAAAAAAAACAATACCAATACATATTTTTTATGTTTTACTTTTTTGAATAAGGATCGAATCAATTTAACTGAAAACCACAAATGTAATTGTGAATACCAACTACACAGATAAAACAAAATAAGCTGGAAGTAAAATTGCATATGTCACCAGTTCACCGTTTAGTAAATATCAGTACTACTAAATCTTTTGCTAGCTATATTTTAATACTATCTTCCCATCTATTATTCAAGTATTTTACAGGAAGACATACTAAGAAAACCTAAAAAGGAGCAATAAATAACAAATGCTTGTGTGATCAATAATGTGTAGCCACCTACATATTTGCTCAAAATAAATATCAATATCCAGCATTTTAGTTTTTGCCCTAAACATAACCAAAGTCAACAAGACAGCGGTATATTACAAAAGCTGATAGGAGGAAACAGACAGAAAGGCTACTAGGATATCTTATAACTGTTTATCTTTTTCTAGTTCGGCCAAAGCTAGGATGAACCTGCTGGTCAGAGACTTGTCCTTCTCTGCTGTCATTGGGATTACACGTGATGATCTCGGCCATGGAGTTATATGGGATGCAGGTTGCAGCTCCAATGTGGGTCATGTGGACCTCAGCTTCCATGGAGGAGCTGGGTGAGAAAGATGGTTGACATTTATTGTATATAGGATGTGTGGATTAATATTGCAGATGCAACAGAAAAACAGGGGTTCATGAGACACGCAAGGAGACTCACAATCATGATTTTAGTAGGGGGCAAATGTGATGATCCAATGGGTGTGTTTGTTAACAGGAGAGCAAAGCTATTTGGTTTATGAAAAAGGCAGTTAAGTAATGGGGAGGTTGGTAAACCAAGCCATCCTATATGAGGGGGAGGCTTGTGAACTAAGGCATTCTATATGAGGGGGAGGCTGGTGAGCCAATGCATTCTATATGAGGGGGAGGCTGGTGATCCAATGCATTCTATATGAGGGGGAGGCTGGTGAGCCAATGCATTCTATATGAGGGGGAGGCTGGTGAGCCAAGGCATTCTATATGAGGGGGAGGCTGGTGAGCCAAGGCATTCTATATGAGGGGGAGGCTGGTGAGCCAAGGCATTCTATATGAGGGGGAGGCTGGTGAGCCAATGCATTCTATATGAGGGGGAGGCTTGTGAACTAAGGCATTCTATATGAGGGGGAGGCTGGTGAGCCAATGCATTCTATATGGGGGGGGAGGCTGGTGAGCCAAGGCATTCTATATGAGGGAGAGGCTGGTGAGCCAAGGCATTCTACATGAGGGGGAGGCTGGTGAGCCATGCCATTCTATATGAAAGGGAGACAGGTGAGCCAAGCCATCCTATATGAGGGGGAGGCTGGTGAGCCAAGGCATTCTATATGAAAGGGAGACTGGTGAGCCAAGGCATTCTATATAAAAGAGAGACTGGTGAGCCAAGCCATCCTATATGAGGGGGAGGCTGGTGAGCCAAGGCATTCTATATGAGGGGGAGGCTGGTGAGCCAATGCATTCTATATGAGGGGGAGGCTTGTGAACTAAGGCATTCTATATGAGGGGGAGGCTGGTGAGCCAATGCATTCTATATGGGGGGGAGGCTGGTGAGCCAAGGCATTCTATATGAGGGGGAGGCTGGTGAGCCAAGGCATTCTACATGAGGGGGAGGCTGGTGAGCCATGCCATTCTATATGAAAGGGAGACAGGTGAGCCAAGCCATCCTATATGAGGGGGAGGCTGGTGAGCCAAGGCATTCTATATGAAAGGGAGACTGGTGAGCCAAGGCATTCTATATAAAAGGGAAACTGGTGAGCCAAGCCATCCTATATGAGGGGGAGGCTGGTGAGCCAAGCCATTTTATATGAGAGGGAGGCTGGTGAGCCAATCCATTATATGTTAAAGTAAATGATTCAGATAGAGCATATCATTTTAAACAAATTTCCAATGTACTTTTATTATTAATTTTTTTTTCATTCGCTTGGTAATCTTTGTTGAAGGAGCAGCAATACACTACTGGGTACTAGTTAAACATATCAGGTGAGCCAATGATAAGAGGTATATATGTACAGCCACTATTCAGCAACTAGCTCGCAGTAATGCATTACTGTTCCTGAGCCTACCTAGATATGCTTTTCAACAAAGGATACCAAGAGAACAAAGCAATATATTAGTAGTAGATTGTTTAAAATTGCATACGCTCTATGAATCAGTGTCAGAGAGACTGTTAATGCTAAAAAGTAATTTGGGACATAATCAAACAATTACTGAGAAAAGCAAACTTATGCAGTATCATTACTTATGGTAATCAGTAAAGACTATTTGCACTAGATCATAGGTGTAGATTTTTTGTGGGATGATTATGTTTAATTAGCTATGAAACATGGACAGGAAACAGTGGTGTTTGTGTACAACTAAACAAATAAAGTCAGATTAGAAAATTGCATTGAACATTATTGGGACTTGAAAGTCAAAATTAAAACGTTATAATTCAGAAAGAGCATACAATTTGAAACAACTTTCCAATTTACTTCTCTTATCAAATTTTCTTTGTTCTCTTGGTAACCTTTCTTGATGAGCATATCTAGGAGCAGCAGTGCACTATTGGGAGCTAGCTGTTAATTGTTGAATGCACATATATGCCTCATGTCATTGGAACACATGATTTTTTTAGCTAGGTCCTAGTAGTGCATTGCTGCACCTTCAACAAAGGATTGCAAGAGAATGAAGCAAATTAGCTAAAAGCTGAAACATGAAAGTTTAATCATTTTAACTTTCTTGTCATTTTAATTATAAACAACAAACAACTCATGATCATTATGTTATTTTTCACCTTCCTGTTAAAAATGACACGACATAAAAAAAGAGAAGTGGCTGAAAAAAGTTTTTGTTCTTGTTTTATTAACCCAAAACCAATTGTAGTATAAATGTGACTGTGAACATGCGAGTAGAAATTACTACAACTAAATTATCTTCTAGAATACAAGGCAGTTAAAGGGATAGTAAACACCAAAAATGTTATTGTTTATAAAGATAGATAATCCCTTTATTTACCATTCCCCAGTTTTGCAAAACCAACACTGTTATAGAAATATACTTTTTACCTCTGTGATTACTTTATATCTAAGCTTCTGCTGACTGCCTGCTTATCTCAGGTCTTTTGACAAATTTGCATGTCAGGCAATTAGTGCTGACTCTTAAATAACTTCACGTGCGTGAGCACAATGTTATCTATATGAAACACATGAACTAACGCCCTCTAGCTGAAGGGCTTAGAAATTATGAGTCTACCTAGGTTTAGATTTCAACTAAGAATAACAAGAGAACAAAGCAAATTTGATGATAAAAGTAAATTAGAAAGTTGTTTAAAATGATATGTCCTATCTGATTCATGAACGTTTCATTGGGACTTTACTATCCCTTTAAAGGAAAGTTAAAGGGACATGAACCCCAATTTTCTTCTTTTGTGATTCAGACAGATCATACAGCTTTCTTATTTATTTCTATTATCAATGTTTATTCATTCTCTTGGTGTCTTTTGTTTTATGTATATATCCCTTTAAAAAGGGGGAAAATATAAGATAGCGCTAATAAATAAATCAATTATTCAGTAAAATGTAATTAAAAATAAGTGCTAAATACTAATATAGAAATTATACTTGCACTGAAAGTGTCACAATGTAACCGCTGGAATCACAATCCACAGTCGGTAACAAATAAACTGCAACCAGGAGAACAGGAGAACCAGCCGGATAATCCAAAAAGATCCACTACAAGTTTCAAGGAAACACTCCTCTTCCTCAGGTGGCTTGGTGTCTTTTGTTGAAAAGCAGGGATGTATGCTTAGGGTCCATTTCTGGAGCACTATATGGCAGCAGTTTTGCAAGAATGTTATCCATTTACAAGAGCACTAGAGGGCAGCACTATTTTCTGCCATGTAAAGCTCTAGATGCCTACCTAGGTATCTTTTCAACACAGAATATCATGGGAACAAAGCAAATTTGATAATTAACTTGTTTAAAATAGTATGCTCTGTTTGAATCACAAAATTGTTTTTGCAGTTTCATATCCCTTTAACCCCTTAATGACCAAGGACGTACGCCACACGTCCTCAAAAAAAAATACAATTAATGACCGAGGACGTGTGGCGTACGTCCTTGGTCTGGAAAGCAGCTGGAAGCGATCCTGCTCGCTTCCAGCTGCTTTCCGGTTATTGCAGTGATGCCTCGATATCGAGGCATCCTGCAATAACCCCCCTTGGCCATCCGATGCAGAGAGAGCCACTCTGTGGCCCTCTCTGCACCGGACATCGGTGGCCGGTATCGTTGGTGGGTGGGAGCAAGCCTGGGAGGCGGGTGGGCGGCCATCGATGTGCCGAGAAGAGTGGAGGGGGGCGGGATCGGGGGCGGGGCGGGAGCGCGCGCGTGCACGGGGGGCGGCGGGCGTTCGCGTGCACGGGGTGGGAGCGGGAGGGAACCGCTACACTACAGAAAAATAAAGCTATCAAAAGTAAAAAATTAAAACTTTTGATAGCTGTAAATTAAAAGCTAAGTGATCTGGAAGGGGTGGGGGGTTGATCTTGGGGGTGGGGGGAAGCTACACTACAGAAAAGGGCATTTTTGTTTTAAAAAAGGCAAATTTTTTTACTAAACTGGGTACTGGCAGACAGCTGCCAGTACCCAAGATGGCGCCCATTAAGGCAGAGGGGGAGGGTTAGAGAGCTGTTTGGTGGGGGATCAGTGAGGCTGGGGGCTAAGGGGGGATGCTACACAGCAGCATATGTAAATATGCTAAAAAAAAACACAAAAAAAGCCCAAATATAGCTTTTATTTTAGTACTGGCAGAGTTTCTGCCAGTACTTAAGATGACGGGGACAATTGTGGGGTGGGGGAGGGAAGAGAGCTGTTTGGGAGGGATCAGGGGGTCTCATGTTACAGGTGGGAGGCTGAGCTCTACACTAAAGCTAAAATTAACCCTGCAAGCTCCCTACAAGCTACATAATTAACCCCTTCACTGCTAGCCATAATACATGTGTGAAATGCAGTGGCATTTGGCGGCTTTCTAATTACCAAAAAGCAACGCCAAAGCCATATATGTCTGCTATTTCTGAACAAAGGGGATCCCAGAGAAGCATTTACAACCATTTGTGCCATAATTGCACAAGCTGTTTGTAAATGATTTCAGTGAGAAACCTAAAATTGTGAAAAATTTAACGTTTTTTTTTAATTTGATCGCATTTGGCGGTGAAATGGTGGCATGAAATATACCAAAATTGGCCTAGATCAATACTTGGGGTTGTCTACTACACTACACTAAAGCTAAAATTATCCCTAAAAACTCCCTACATGCTCCATAATTAACCCCTTCACTGCTGGGCATAATACACGTGTAGTGCGCAGTGGCATTTAGCAGCCTTCTAATTACTAAAAAGCAACGCCAAAGCCATATATGTCTGCTATTTCTGAACAAAGGGGATCCCAGAGAAGAATTTACAACCATTTAAGCCATAATTGCACAAGCTGTTTGTAAATAATTTCAGTGAGAAACCAAAAGTTTGTGAAAAAATTATTAAAAAAGTGAACGATTTTTTGTATTTAATCGCATTTGGCGGTGAAATGGTGGCATGAAATATACCAAAATGGGCCTAGATGAATACTTTGGGATGTCTATTAAAAAAAATATATATACATGTCAATGGATATTCAGAGATTCCTGAAAGATATTAGTGTTCTAATGTAACTAGCGCTAATTTTGAAAAATAATGGTTTGGAAATAGCAAAGTGCTACTTGTATTTATGGCCCTATAACTTACAAAAAAAGCAAAGAACATATAAACATTGGGTATTTCTAAACTCAGGACAAAATTTAGAAACTATTTAGCATGGGTGTTTTTTGGTGGTTGTAGATGTGTAACAGATTTTGGGGGTCATAGTTAGTGTGTTTTTTTCAATTTTTTCCTCATATTTTATAATTTTTTTTATAGTAAATTATAAGATATGATAAAAAATAATGGTATCTTTAGAAAGTCCATTTAATGGCGAGAAAAACGGTATATAATATGTGTGGGTACAGTAAATGAGTAAGAAGAAAATTACAGCTAAACACAAACACCGCAAAAATGTAAAAATAGCCTTGGTCCCAAACGGACAGAAAATGGAAAAGTGCTGTGGTCATTAAGGGGTTAAACACCTTTAATTGAAATATAAAATGTTTAATTTTCTGAAGTATATAAAAAAACAACAACTTTTCAGTATACTTTAATTATCCTGTCTCCTTTTCTCTAACTTAAAATTGTGGGCTTTACATTCCACTGAGTTTGTAATAATTGCTGCTATGTTGAAAAATAGTTTTCCCCTGTCTAATCTCTTCTGCTGAGGATAATTAAGGACAGATGACGTGTGTAAACTTTGGCTGCGTGGAAAATATTAGTGTCAAAGGGGATTAAAGGGGACAGTAATCTACAACATTTTTTCTGCAGTCTTCTAATAGATCAAGATATCAGCAAAGTCTGAACTATATTTGAACACATTAACACCTTGTATGTAACAGTTCTTTTGCAATGGTCAAACTCCACCCACAAATTTCCTTATTTGAAGGAGCCAATCTGATTTTGGAAATGACAGGGCTTGCCACTGTCACTGTATTGACAAAACCAACATTGTTTAGCTTCAAATTGCAAATTAGGGACCGGTATGTGGCAAGGTTCGGCTTGTGAAGCCTGGAAAATCCACAATGTCGAAACGTTTACCGTTCCATTAAAAGGATAATGCACTCAGACAAGCAGCTGATAAAAGTTAATTATATTTAAAGCTGCAGTAGGAACACGCCTTCCAATTAACTGAGCCTCCCCCCCACACTAGAGGTTAATTTAATTTTGCCTTCTCTTGTTTGCCTAGCTTTTCTATATCTAATACTCCAGTATTTACATTTTTAGTATGGGTATCAGTTTTAAATACATAAAAGCAGCTATTTGAAATGACAAAATAAAGGTGCTATATGTAAACAATTTAATACAATCCTGCAGTTTAAAGGAATCATTAAAGGGGAGAACATTTTACAGTACAATGTCACTTTAAACCTTGGTGAATATATTTCTTTAAAGTGAAACTAAAAATGTCTTAATTCAGATAGAGCATACAATTTTAAAATATAACTTTCCATTTTATTCCATTGACAAAATGTACAAAATTTTTATAAGCACACTTTTGGGAGGCAGCAGCTCCTACTGAGCATGTGCAAGATTTCACAGTTTATGCGTTTTTGGTTGGCTGATGGCTGTCACATAATACAGGGGGCAGGGAAATGGAAGTAACTTTGAAAATTGTCAGAAAAAGAAAGTCTACATCTGATTTGAAATTCAGTACTACTGCATTGTCTTTTTATGATGCATTTGTTAATTATGCAGGTGTACTGTGTTTAATGGTCCTTTAACATTGGTATATTCCACAAAGCTATTGTTTGCACTGTCAACACTTGAAAATATTATTAGATAGGAGAACATGGCAGCGCTCATTACTTTATAGAAACTAAAATATTTTATAGAAACCAAAACGTAAAAAATCTAATCTTTGCTTTGAATACATCATCATATATAACATGTATTAAAGAGACAGTGTAGTCCAGAATTTGTATTGTTTAAAAAGATAGATAATCCCTTTATTACCCATTCCCCAGTTTTGCAGAACCAACACGGTTATATTAATATACGTTTTTACTTTGTATCTAAGCCTCTGCAGATTGCCCCTTATCTTAGCTCTTTTGACAGACTTGCATTTTAGCCAATCAGTGCTGACTCATAAATAACTCCAGGGGCGTGAGCACAATGTTATATATATGGCCCACATGAACTAACGCCCTCTAGCTGTGACAAACTGTCAAATACATTTAGATAGGAGGCAACCTTCAAGGGCTTAGACATTAGCATATGAGCATACCTAGGAGTAGCTTTCAACTAAAAATACCAAAAGAACAAAGCAAATTTGATGATTAAAGTACATTGGAAAGCTGTTTAAAATTACATGCCCTATCTCAGTCATGAAAGTATAATTTTGACGTCCCTTTAAAGCAAAGTTTAAAAAAGGTTGCTTTATAGATTAGCAGCAGTGTTTTGCAACATTATTAATAGCTTTGTTATACAATGTTACAAAACACTGCTTCCTTGAGCTCTTATGAGACTACCTAGTTTTACTCTTCAATAAAAGATACCTAGAGAACAAAGCAAATGTGATAACAGAAGTAAACTGGATTGTTGTTTAAAATGGCATGCTCTATCTGAATCATGAAAGTTTAATTTTGACTTTACTGTTCCTTTAATAACTATATAGTTGATATAAATAATGCTCTATAGTGAGGGTATGACAAAACAAATAACAATATATGTGTAGTGTTTGTACTATACAACATATCATCTAATAAACATAGCATTAAAATATTTATATTTATCAATAACAGATATCTGTAAAAGGTCATTATAGTGCAAAATCTGCATGCTCTAATTGGTTAACTCATAGTAGCAAAATTCTGTAGCACTGAGTACATGAGCAGAGGTAGATAATTACACTGATTTGTGGTAAAAAAAGATATACAGTAGATACATAGAAACTAATACAAGAGAAGTGTAGCCCTGCTTCAAAGAGCTTACAATCTACCCATCTTCATTAAGTATGGTTTCCATCCATCCTAAATTAAACCTGCCGTCTAACTAAATTTAAAGGGATATGACACCCACTTGTTGTCTTTCAAGATTCAGATAGAGCATGCAATTTTAAACAACAATCTAATTTACTTTTATTATACATTTTTCTTTGTTATCTTGATATCTTTTGTTATAAAAAGCAGAGACTAAGGGGCCTATCTATCAAGCTCCGAACGGAGCTTGACGGCCCGTGTCTGAAGACTCGACCGCTGCTCCATAACCCTGTCTGCCTGCTCTGAGCAGGAGGACAGGAATCGCTGGAATTCAACCCTGATCAAGTACGGTCGGGTTGATTGACACCTCCCTGCTGGCGGCAGATTGGCCACGAGTCTGCAGGGGGCGACGTAGCACCCTGTGAGCTGCTGGTGCAATGCTGAATACGGAGAGCGTATTGCTCTCCGCATTCAGCGATGTCTTGCGGACCTGATCCCCACTGTCGGATCAAGTCCGCAAGACATTTGTTAAATAGGCCCCTTAAAGTGAAAGTAAATCCTAGTGTTTTACAAACGCTAGGATTTACTATTGAAACAAATAAAGGGCACTTTCATTCATGACGTATAAGATACTTCATGTAGAAAGCTCCTTTATTTGATTCAATCGATCGCCGCTCTTAGCTCTAACACAGCAGTGCACGGCTAAAAAAATTTTGGGCTAAGAGATGACGTTTTCACCTTTGCCAATAGCCGTGCAGCTCCCATGGGCGCCAAGCCGGATTTACCGCACAGCTATTGGCTAAGAGGTGAAAACGTCACCTCTTAGCCAACAAATTTTTTAGCCATGCGCTGCTGTAGGTGCTAAGAGCGGCGACCGATTGAATAAAATAAAGGAGCTTTCTACATAAAGTATCTTATACTTCATGAATGAAAGTGCCCTTTATTTGTTTCAATAGTAAATCCTAGCGTTTGTAAAACGCTAGGGTTTACTTTCACTTTAAGCTCAGGCCTGCTCATTTCTAGAGCACTATATGGCAGCAGTTTTCCTAGAATGTTATCCATTTGCAAGAGCACTATATGGCAGCACTATTTCCTGTCATGTAGTGCTATAGATACCTACCTAGGTATCTCTTCAACAAAGAATACCATGGGAACAAAGCAAATTTGATAATAGAAGTAAACTGGAAACTTTTTTAAAATAATGTGCTCTGTCTGAATCACAAAATAGAAATGTTGGGTTTCATATCCCTTTAATAGCTGGTTGAAGGCTCCCCATTGCTGCCTCAGTACAACAACCATGGTAATCTGTTTTGCGCTCCTGCTTCCAGTGACAAAATAAGAGTTTGTGTTGTGTTTAAAGAGCCCAATTCTCTAACTATTTCTGGTTTGCCTCTTCAGTATTACGAGGCCCCTTAAATAGATTGCTTTTGTGAACAGTTTATCTCATTAAGGGGAGTTCACTAATATGCTGTATGTGAAGGAGACACTTACTTTACAATAAAGGGCACAATCCGATATAGGTCGTAGTTTTTGGCGCAAGCGAGAGAACCCACGCCGCCCGTAATTTCACCTCACAACTCGACCTATCCAATATACTGCTCCGTCAGATGCTAAACTGGCGTAAGTAGGAAAAACCGTCGATCAACTAAAATGTGCTCAAATACACATTTTAGTCGTCGCAAGTACTTACGTCAGTATTTTGTTCACGTAAAGTCTCAATAAAGTGTAGTTTTATGCAAATTAGGCTACGAATTGTAAAAAACAACAGCCAGTTCTAAAAGATGCGACACGTAATTACGCCATTCAAAATTCATACATAAACCCATGCGCAGCGGCCATTTTCTTTAGTGTGTTTGGTTGGTTCTTGGAGCTACAGCACACTACAGTGAGTAGAGATTAGTGGTAAGAGCAGTGAGAGAGGAGCATTTCATTCAGTTAGTTAGGTCGGATTTTTGGATTCTTAAGCCTGTACATTTACTAACACTTTTTTTTTAACATATTGCACACATTTTGCATACACACATATACAAAATACACAACACTTTTTTTTTCTAACACCTCACACATTTTGTTTATCTTTTACAGTGTGATAGGCTGAGTGTTTGGTTGTGATTGTGTGTGATTGAAGTGGGAGTGAGTGTGAGTGTGTGTAGTTTGAGGATGACAGGGAGAGCTAGGGCGGGGGGGGGGGAGGAGGGAAAGGGAGTTGCAGGGCGAGGATTATGGACAGGAGGAGCAGCAGGGTCCCCATCAGGGAGTGAGTGCAGTGGGGAGAGGGAGAGTTAGAAGGGAGGATGGGAGTGGGGCTGCCCCAAGGCCAGGCACACTCAGAAGAGGGATAGAGGGTGCACATGGGGATAGAAGGGGGGAGGAGGGAGAGGATAGGGAGGAACCCACACCAGGGACATCCCAGGGAGGGAGCCAGGCGGCCCAGGACGAGGAGCGCATGAGGTGCCCCAACTTCTCTTTTGCCGAAAACCTCGTGCTAGTCCAGGCCGTCATGGAGAACCACACTGCCCTCTTTGGCCAAGAGATGGGCAAAGGAGTTGCCCGAAGGCGTAAAGATGCATGGCTGAGGGTCGAGGAGGCAGTCAACAGCGTGGCCCAGCAGAGGAGGAATGTGGATGGGCTCAAGGAGAAAATGGGCCAAGAAGCCATGCACCAGAGGGGAACAGGCGGTGGTCCTCCCCAGGAGGCGGAATATAATGAGTGGCAGGAGATCATTCGCAGGTCCCTAAGCGTTACAGCAGTCCGTGGACTTCCAGGGGCTCGTGAGGGGCTGCAACATCAGCACAGCAAGCTGGTGAGTAACATCCCACACACCTCTATTATATGTATTTGAGATATAACATCCTTTAATGTCACACATTCATGTACACAATGAGGAGCATGGTATTTGGCCTACTAACAAAAACATCTACAATTATATTTCACATTAAAGGGAGATTAAACCAAAGCTTTTTATGTCATTATTCAGATAGAGAATACAGTTTTAAACAACATCCCAATATACTTCTATTATCTATTTTGCTTCATTATTTTGTTATTCGTTGTTTATTAAATATCAATGCACATGGGTGAGCCAATCACATGAGGCATTGATGTGCAGCCACCAATCAACAGCTTCTGAGCCTATCTAGATATGCTTTTCAGCTAAGAATATCAAGAGAATGAAGCAAATTAGGTAATGGAAGTAAATTACAAAGGCCTCGCTTCCATTGAGTCGTAATTCAGTTTGCGTGCACTCGCAAACCGATAAATATGCTGTCGGAAGCGATATCGTTTATCGACTGTTTCCAATGGCGCGTTATACCTCAATATCGGCAGCCGGACTTCGGCTGCCGAAAAGAACTTTGCGTCCCATAGAAAGTAATAGAAGCCGTTAATCGATAAATTATACCAGGTTTCCAATGAAAGCGCTAACCGTTAATACATTGTCGGAGGCTGTCAATACATTGAGAAATATTACCCCCAGCTCAACTAGGTGTAAAAGAGGAAAATTGTGCTTTTTGAGACCTATTTTCTATTGAAATTATAAAACTTGCAAATAATGCAAGTGTTTTAATGTAGAAATAAATTGTTATAAGTAATATTTATTGTTGTCTCATGTATAGAAATAGTTGAACTTATATTCTAATAGAAATATCAGTATATATTTAAATATAATAATATATGCAAGAACATATCTACAGAATGCAAACTAGACCTATGCCTAGGGCAGCAATAAATATTACTTATATTTATGAAGTGTTAAATATAATTATATTAGAAAATAGTATTTGATTATTAAAAATATGGATAAGTGTTTTTTTATTTTTCTTGAGAGGCGATCACAGGTAAGAAGCACGGACGTTAAACGTAAATTCTATAGCGTAAGGCCGGGTTACCTTAGCAACTAATTGATTTTCAAGAAATCCGACGTCAGATGGAAGCGTTAACACAAAGTTAACTTACAGCTACACGAAAAGAGCGACTGCGCGCAACACGCTAATCTTTTCAATGGAAACCTGGTACTAAAATGCAGCCGTAAATTACTTTTAGCTGTCGGCCGCTTCGGTAGCTTACGGCTCCATTTTTAATGACTCAATGGAAGCGAGGCCATAGTTGTTTAAAATTGCATGCTCTAGCTGAATCATGAAAGAATAAAAATGGTTTTAATGTCCATTTAATGCTACTTAACGCATTGAAATTCATGATATGAGGTGGAATAGTTAAATACTAACATGTCTTGGAGTAACACAGGCCACAAGCCACATATAGAGTTTTCAGTAAATGGACACTATAGCCATCACAATACTTTTAGCTCAAGAAAGCACGTTATGTGCCTACATCAGGCTAAAGGAAATTGTGTGACCATAGTGTCACTTAAAGAACACATTTTCTCCATCACTGACATGTACACAGAACTATTGTATGAAACACCAGGGTGCAAACGGTCATGCATCCACCGCAACCACCAGGCCAGAGAATGCCTTCTCCACAACCACCAGGCCAGAGAATCCCTCAACAGTATGCTCCCAGGCATGAGGTGGGTTGGATTGCCTCTGTTGAGGACCCATACGTCATGCCACCAACTTTGGAAGAGCAGACCTGGCAGGGGCCCTGGCTGGAGGACTATTCTTTTGGTTATGAGGGGGAGCCAAGGCATCCCCAAATGGTAGATGTTTTCCCCCCCTCCCAATATCAGGCCAGTCAGGACTTTTACCGACAGGACATACAGACTGGACAGGCTGTGGTCGCACACCAGTCGTCAATGGGACTACCAGTCCACCCGGAGAGCTCCACCATCCGCTTCCCTTGGAAGAGCTCCAGCATATGAAGAGAAGCATATAGCTGTGGTAGTTCCTCCTGCAGCACCAGCTGTCATGGGTCCTCCTGCAGCACCAGCTGTCATGGGTCCTCCTGAAGCACCAACTCCTGTAGTTCCTCCTGAAGCACCAGCTCCTGTAGTTCCTCCTGACACCAGCTCCTGTAGTTCCTCCTGAAGCACCAGCTCCTGTAGTTCCTCCTGAAGCAACAGCTGTCATAGTTCCAGATGCAACAGCAGCTAGAGGTGAACCTGCGCCTATAATCCCTGCTGGTGAACAGCCTGTAGATCCTTTTACTTCTGCCCTGGGCGACGAATACATTGCCCTCCAGAGGAGGCTCACAGCAACCTGCGAGAGAATGCAGAGAGACCCAACGCAGGTTTTACAGGAGCCAACAGACTTTACTCCAGCGTTCCATTGAGCTGCAACGGGACATGGCAGCATCTTTAAGTGGTATAGTCCAGAACCAATCTCAGATGATGAGAGTTATTTTAGATATGCAGATGCAGACTGACAACAGATGGCGGGAACAAAACCAACTGTTGGGTGTGTTGGTGGAGCATTTCACACACCAGCAGGACACTGCCTCCAGCCTCTCATCTGTGGCCAGCACTCCTGCAGAATCCTCTGAATCCACACAACCCAGGAGACCCAGGAGAGCCACTCCAGGCACCTCAGCCCCCTCATCTAAGAAGCCTAAAAAAAAAATATATTGTTATATTTCAGCCTAAATCTTGTCCTCTGTTATTTACCATATAATTGTCATCCACATCCATGTGAGGGGTGTTTTAGTACACTAATATTTTTGAAAAATATAATAATGCCTGTGTGGAAATGGCCCCAAAAGGTAATATCATCATGTTTATGACATATTCATGTTCTCTAAACCACATCACATAGTTGTGTATGAAGGGTACATATAGTGATATTCACTTTTAAGATGTAAATCAAGGTTTCTCACATCCAATAGAAATTGACCCATGTGCAGGGATAGGCATGAGCCAAAGCTGTGGCAGACATTTTCTAAAGTAAAGACTTTTAGTGAAGGACACCTTGCCTATCCCTGCACACGGGTATATATATATCTAAATAATAATGTTTTTACAGAAGGTGTGAACATAAGGTATAAACATCCACTTTCATTCCTCGCAATGATAGTCAATAAATCATAGTGACCAAAACATGAATTAAACTAATGATATATTTTCAGTAATTAGGGTGGTTAAGGGAATGGGGGTGGGATGTAGTAGTTTCACTTGCATGCAGTGGAAATCCGCAGTATGTAATTTGATGACCAGCTGCAGTAGGGGCAGCACCATCACCATGGACCTCAGCAGCAACTATAGAATCAGCATGTGTAGACGGAACAACAGGGGATTGTAGGGCTTCCAGCACCCCTTGTGCCCCATGATGCACCCCTTGTGCCCAATGATGCACCCCTTGTGACCCATGATGCACCCCTTGTGCTCAATGATGCACCCCTTGTGCCCCATGATGCACCCCTTGTGCCCCATGATGCACCCCTTGTGCCCAATGATGCATCCCTTGTGCCCCATGATGCACCCCTTGTGCCCAATGATGCACCTCTTGTGCCCCATGATGCACCCCTTGTGCCCAATGATGCACCCCTTGTGCCCCATGATGCACCCCTTATGCCCAATGATGCACCCCTTGTGCCCCATGATGCACCCCTTTGTGATTGGTTTGACACACTTGCAGGGGCAGGAATAATAAATGCTTTGAAGAGGTTAACTATTTGTGATCAAGCTGCTGATATGTATGTTGTTAAGCATGCATTTCTTAGGCCTTCAGAGAGTTACGTTGGTTTCTAAGTCAGTGCAAGAGTTGCTGCGCCTGCAATTTGTGGCGAGATGAGAATGGAGTAGATTTTCTGAAATCTGCGCCCGTAAGTCCTTATACCGTATATAGGATACCAAACCCGCGCAAAATTTGGCGCCGCCGGCTTTTGTGGGCGACGATTTATATCGGATCGGGCCCATAGTGCTCAGCAAAATGCTGGTGAGTTTTGAGAGCTGGGCCCTTTATTTGTTTGTGCCTTCAAATAAATTAGTGCATGAGTTCATTAGTCTTGTTCAAATAATCTTCCAAATGAATTCTGCGGCCTTCCAACTTCTCTCTCTCTTTATTCACCCAGACTTTAATTTTTCTCTGTCCACATAGGCCTAACACTCTCTTAGCGTGTTTGCCTGCTCTTCCACTGTTTATCATGGATGATTATAGAGGAACTTGACAAAGAGTTTATCCTTGGTTCTCTCATTGGTTCAAGTACGCTTGAATATTTTATTCCATGGCAAAGGAATGGGCCTGAGAAGAAGTCGTGGAAGACTGCTGCTAATGTGCATGCCCCTGAGTGTTTACAGGCTTTTCATCCTGGTATTAAAAGAGCCACCTAAATATATTATTTTTGGTTCTCTTTTGGTTCATGCACATAAAAAATTGTTACAGTACAACTTTAGATGCTTTATATCGCTAGACAAGGCAAGCTAGGAATAAGCTGGCCAATAAGATGCACCTTCCTACTAAATTCCATGAAGATTGGTGAATTGGGATGACAAATAAAACTGCAAATTTCATCAAAATGATTTGAGCCATTCAAAAGTATAACCATTTAAAAAATTGGATTTTATCCTAGAATGTGTTAAGTGTACTTAATGGGACATGATACCCAAACATTAAAGCACTTGATAGCAACTCAGCATATCTGTGAATAGCAAATATCACATGAACATCTCTATGTAAAAAATGAAGATATTTTACCTCCAAATTACCTCAGTTGCCACATGCTATTGTAAGGGGATTTTAATCAGCCAATAGAATACTAGTCCTGGGACTTGCAAGGGAGTGTGTATCAAGCATGTGCAGGCACAATCATGTTATTTCCCTTCTCAATTTAAGGAAGTTTACTATGAATGATCACGAGATTTGAGTAAAATCTCATGAAATCACATTAAAGCAAAAAAATCTGTTCACAGAGCAGCTACTATTGTGAGCTGAAATGCTGAATACATTTTGAGGTAAAAGATCTTCCTTTCTTTTACATAGAGATGTTCAGGTAATATTTCCTTGTCAGCTTTTTATATTTTCACTGCATCAAGTGATTTAGCATATGGGTATTATGTCCCTTTAAACTTTACCTTCATCGTATTTATAAGTATATCTATATGTTGTGTGCTAACAGGTGGCTATTAGACATGTTCCGGAACGCCATGCTGGGACCCATTTATGATGCACTGAGCAAACAAGTATGTATTAATGTGGCTGTGTTTCCACCAATGGAAAAGCAAATATGAGATGTTGATCGATTCACATGATCACTTATTTTTGCAGCTTTGCCCGGAGTTTGATAAAACTGTGATGCAAGTAGGAGAAATAATGAGACATTGGCCAGGTAACGTATACTGAAACACACACTCTCCAGTTTTGAAGAACAGAGAGACCTAATTTGATTAGAACTTTGATTATTCTGTCAAAGGCATTCACAATACGTTAATCATATAGGAAGAAGCAAGTAAACAACGATGATAATCACGTTTAATTTTTTTGTTGCATTTTAAAATTTTAATCTCTTCACTACCGCGAATTTTAGAGAAAAACTTGCACAAAATACGAGAGAATTTTTAGCATTTTTAGTATCACTCATTTAAACAGAAATAGAGCCTTGTTTTCTTTTATTATTTACCTATCAAAACTATACACACACATATATATATATATATATAAATAAAAAAAGAAGAGAAAAGAGTACCTTAGCCAGCAACTACCTATGAATAAAGCAAAAATCAACGAACCTTGAGTGAATAGGGACAATCTGAAAAACATCACAGCAAAGCAGGTCAAACTAATTAACACCCTTTATTATCCATCATATAAATAGACAATGATAACCACCTAATATAGTGATAAGATTTTATTTTATATATATATATATATTTTTAAGTAGACAAATCAAGGTATTGATCTAGGCCCATGTTGCTATATTTTATGCCACCCATTAACTGCCAATTGCAATTATATATATTTAAAAAAAATAAAAAACAATAGTTACCTTTTTCACAACCTTCGGGGTTCTCACTGAAATTATTTACATGCCACTCACTTGTGCAGTTATAACACAAATGGCTTCCCTGTCATCCTTTTTGTTCAGAACTAGCAGACATGCATGGCTTTACCATTGATTTTTGGTAATTAGAATGCGGCTAATTGCATCACACTTCTGAAGTTCCCTGCAGTGAAGGGGAGAAGTCGTTAGCAGGCAAGGGTTAGTAGTATTGTAGTGTAGGTATTACTCTCCCACCTGACAGCTCCTACCTCCCTGATCCCTCCCTAACAGCTCTCCCCTTCAACACTCCCCACCCACACTCCTCACCACCATCTTATCTGGAAGACTGTCTGCCAGTATGCAGTTAAGGGATTTTTTATTTATTATTTTTTCTGCAGTGTAGAGATCCTTCCTCAACCCTCCAACCTCCCTGATCCCTCCCGAACAATTATCTAACCCTCCCATCTTAGGTACTGGTAGCTGTCTGTCGGTACCCAGTTTAGAGGTATTTTTAATTTATTTTAATTTTATTTATTCATATTTGTTTCCGTAGAGTAGAATCCCCATCACCCTCTTCACCTCCCACCTCCCCATGATCATTATGTAGAGACCCCTCTCTAATTTCCCCTTTTTCTGTAGTGTAGCGACCCATCCCTCCCTCTACCTTCAAAACTTATTTTCTGCAGTGTAGGGCCCTGCTCCTCGCTCCCTCTTCCCTGCTGGAACACTTACCCAGCTCCTTCATTCTCTCCCACACCTCCTACCGGCAACAAGAAATGATTGTTACAGACACTTACTCAGACAGTGTCACTGTCTGTAATGATCAGGCAATCTGGCTTCATATGGTAACGGTGCACTGATCAAGCGGCATTACCATATGAAGGCAGATGCCTGCAGCCCAAACAGCAAGACTTGGTTGTCAATTGACAAGTGAGACTGCTTTCTATAAGTTCTATGTTATGCAGAACGCTGGTCTTTGCACCACATGACATAGATCTACATTGATTTAAATTAAAGTGTTAAAGGAATGTAAAAGTGTAAAAAGAATATGTTTTAATGTGTAGGAGAATGTGTAAGAGAATATTATTATGGCAAAGTCACTTGCATAAAACTATGTATTTAAACCCTACAAAGGTGTTAAATACATATTATAATAAGCTCCAGAGCAGCATCTGGGGGCAAATGAAAGGAATCATATATTATAGCCACCAATAGAAGCTAGCTCCCAGTAGCACACTGCTGCTCCTGAGCCTACCTAAGTATGCTTTTCAACAAAGGATGCCAAGAGAATTAATTACATTTAATAACAGAAGTAAACTGAGAGTTCTAATTTATTAAAAAAAACAGTTTAAAAAAGAATAATAAAATAAATAATAATAATAATAATAAAAACTAAATATAAATATATAATTGTTCCTTTCTCTACTATATTCTTGTTAGTTCATGATATTTGTGAAGTAGACATCTTATTTCTCAGAGACATAGTACATTTACGTCCTAAACATTTTCGTTGAATTTCTACACATTAACCCTGTGTCCCTCTGCAGTTTCTTGGCGTGTGGATTCAGTGTCTGCTGTGGAATTCCCTCTGGTAGTTCCTCCAAATATCACAGAGCTTATTTTGGAGCTTGGAGTAAAGGTAATTTGAAGAAAAGGGAAATCTTTTTTTTTAAATGTAAACGTGATTGTGTATCATTTGCCTCTGATTTTTACTACCTCAGGGAGAGTTTGTTGGTATTGCTCAACGCTGGGAAGCCCCGTTTCCCCCTGAAAAATTTGTACTTCCAGATATTGACTCTCGGATGCTCCTCCTAGGACTCTCACAGTTTACTGTTAACTCAGCTGGATACGTTCACTACAAGTCTGGGTTTCTCAGAGCTAACGTCACGGATGACATGGTAAGTATAGGAAGTGGCACTGCCTTATTAGGTTATTAAAGGTTAAGAGAAACTTCAAATGTATTCTACAGATTCAAAATGTAGTTCTAAATGGCATTAGGCTTTATGCACAGTAAATGTCACCATATCTTCTTGTAGATTTAAAAATCAATTAGTTATGCTGAATAGGTTTAACTTTATTCACATTTTATATTAGTTGTGGCAAAATAGGGAGAGGAATAAATGAGTATGTGCTCTAAGTTAACCAATCACCATCCATATCACTATGTCGAATGTTGCAGGCTCAGATAAATGTCACCATACTTAAAGGGACAGTAAGCACCTTGAGATTTGTATATAAAATGTTTAGTTATGTGTAATGAAGCAACTTTTGCAATATACTTTCATTATTTATGTTGCCCCTTTCATGAAATTCAGCTCTGAAAATTGAGCAGTTTATAATTCTCAGAACTTGAAATGCACACTGCAGGCTTCTCTGGGCGAATTCTGCTACACATCTGTTACTAACTTTATGACCATGACTAGCCCAGATTGGCTCCTCCAAGTAAGGCAGATGGTGGGTGGAGTTTGGCTATTGGAAAATAACTGCAGTAAAAAGGATATCAATTTTTTTTTAAAATCTTAAAGGGATACTTAACCCAATTTTTTTCTTTCATGATTCAGACAGAGCATGCAATTTGAAGCAACTTTCTAATTTACTCCTAGTATCAATTTTTCTTCATTCTCTTGCTATCCTTATTTAAAAAGTAGGAATGTAAAGCATAGGAGCAGGCCCATTTTAGGTTCAGCACCCTGGATAGCGCTTGCTTATTGGTGGTTACATTTAGCCACCAATAAGCAAGCATAACACAGGTTCTGAACCAGAAATGGGCCGGCTCCTATGCTTTACATTCCTGTGTTTTAAATAAAGATAGCAAGAGAATGAAGAAAAATTGATAATAGGAGTAAATTAGAAAGTTGCTTAAAATTGCATGCTCTATCTGAATCATGAAAGGAAACATTTGGGTTTAGTGTCCCTTTAAGATTTGGCTAATATGGTATTCTATAGCAACACAAGAGAAATGTCTTATAATTACAAGGTGTTTATTTTCCCATTAAGTACGATTTATATACTCCAGCTTCTCTTAATTGAGTGAAACAAGGTTAATATTCTGATGTAGTTTACAGTAAAACAGGCAGAAAATATGAACGTGTATTACAATTTTGTTTTATTTAACTTAAAGCAACAATAAAGTCAGAAAACTAAGTGTGATAGTTTAGAACAAATTACTTAAATAATATTTATGCCATGTATATGTGTGAAATAGGTTGCAGCTAAATTTGTTAAAATGTGTTTTGATTTCCTTCTATGAGCAGTATAATACTACTGTATAGTTCTTTCCCTATACAGTTCCCTGTTTTGCTATGCTCCATTTTCAGCCATAGAACATCTGCAGAACCAAGTGTTCAACAGCCAGACATTACTGGCAGTAACAGTACCCTCCAACAGTTGCCATCCTGCCCCTAATAGCCCTTATCTAGTTGATTATTATTCATGCACAGGGTTACCACTGCATAGGGGTCAAGTCATACAAAAAATAAGAGTGGGTACTCACCAAGACTTCCACCCCCTCACAATTAATATTGTTTTATATACATACACACACACTGTAGTATTTACAGTATATGTATATAATATATACACTTTGGTTAATGAAAGCAAATTAAATCAAATGGAGGGTTGAATGTTTCCCTTTGGGCCTGAGAATTCTCCTCTGTCACAGAGTCTCACCTGCAATAGTCCTATTTCTGCTGAGAGAAGCTAAATAACCGCAGAGCAAGCCACAAAGGAATGTAAGCACCATGTGTTCCACACAGTGCGGGGCGATCACACAGCAGGACCGCTGGCAGGCCTGCATTTTCTGTATTGTAGAAAGTGTTACTGCCCATTACTAGAGGATCTCACCATCTCTCTAACCAGACTGTGCTCCAGCTCCTCCCACCAGCAGCAGCAGTGATCTCTGAAGTGTTTCTGTTCTCTGTCCAGAGGGAACTTAGTTCCTCCTGCAAAAATAGTGCAGGAACTCCGTTCCCATGCGTTCCCGCTTGACTTGACCTCTGCCACTGCAACAAACTATTCTGTACTTTTAGTTGGCAGCTGAAACACTTACTCTGCTCCCTGATAAGTTTCCTTAGCTGCCTAAACAAAGTTTTCAGGGAGCAGTGTAAGGAGTATAAGTTTCAGCTTTCAACTCAGTTTGTTGCCCAGGTAAGCCTGTGCAGGAATAATAATCAGAAAGAACCGGGCTCTCTGGGAATGGGAGGCAGCTGCTTCATTTTGTTGTGTCCTTACACTTTATTTATGCTAATGTAGGTTTATGTTATGTCTATGATATACACATTATATTGTGTACACATATTACTATGAGTGTCTCTCTAACTCCTCTAAATTAATTATAGATATTTTATATACTGATATTCTATTCTAAATAAATTATTTCCGGCAGTTAGTTATTTTCTAGAGGATTTATTTTTTTCAGATGTTTATATATGTATAGGAAATTAGAGTAATTAAACAGGTATTTCTTTAATCAGATGGTGAGAGTCTGTGAGCCATCACGTGTGGTAATTCCCCTCCTGACCACTAGGAGGCAAAAGATACCCCAACACATCAGAGCTTCAAATCCCTCCCACTTCCAATGATCTTCAATCATTTCCCTTTGCCTTCTTATTGAGGAGTAAGGTGAAAGTAAAATGCAGATCTACTTGAAGGTGAGGGGTCTTCTAACCGATATGATGCCAATTTCCTCCTTGCAGAAACCTGTTTGTTCTATCTGAAACCCTTTAAGCTACTTTCTTATCTGTCCCTTTAAGCTACTTACTTACTGTTACTATGGAGCAAACTAGTTCAGCTCAGGCCTCTGTTTTTAGCTGATCTTTTAGATGGGAGACCATATGATACTACTTCCAGTTTGTGTTTGCTTTGTAAGGATTCTCAGGTTTGTCCAATGCTCAGCTATAGTACTTCATGTACTGAGTCTATTTCTAACCCTTAACAGGGTTTTACACTTCGGAGTATGCAAGGGTTTTTACCTTATTAGAGTTGCTCCAAGGAGGGTTCATTTGAACGTTCTCCAAAACGTAAAGGAGTATATTCATTCCACTATTAATGAGGTTTTAACTATTTTACCTCCAGCTATTATTGCAGATGTTTGTGAGGATTGGAAAGTGGTCCTTCTTTGACCTTTAGCTCATCAGGGACTTCCCTTAGGAGCGGCCCCTCTAAGTTACCCACTGATGATAGGGTTGTCTCTGACTCTGAGGATGGTCTTGCATGATATGCATCTCAGGACCCTGCTGCTGTGGCAGAGGATGTGTCCTTTAATTTCAGTCTTGAGAATATTCGTGCTTTATTGCAGGAAGTTTTAATTGCTTTAGTGATAGAGGATTGTCCTGGTACAGTTAAGCAACCAGTTAAGAGAATTGACAAATTCTTCAAGGCAGCTTCCAAACAGATTTCCTCTTTTCCCAAACCTGACTCAGTTTATGAATTAGTTTCTAAGGAATGGCAGACGCCGGGAATTCATTTTGTTCCATCTGCTAAGTTAAAATATATGTTTCCTCTTCCTTCTGTTAATAAAGAGATTTAAGAAACTATTCCTAAGATGGATGCAGCTATTTCCACTCTGGCCAAGTGTACCAATATTCCTTTGGATAGTTTTTTTTTTTTCAGGATCCTTTAGATAGAAAACAGAAGGTTTTCACAGACAATCCTTTTAGCTTGCAGGTTTAATGTTTCGATCTGCTGTCAGTGTTGCCTGTGTAGCTGCTGCTATTGCTGTTTGGTGTGACAACCTTCCAGGACTTCCAGAACTTGTTTCTGGGGAAACCACTTTGGATGAGATTCAGGATCACATTAATCTCCTGAGAGCAGCAAATACCTTTATTTGCAATGCAGCCGTGGAAATGGTTTGCAGTAATGCTAAGAATGCTACATTGCCTGTTTTAGCTTTGTAGCTTAAGTCTTGGTTTGCTGATATGGTGTCTAAACATAGATTGCTTTCTATCCCTTTAAATAAATGTCTGGGCCTTGGTTGGATAGTATTATTGCCACAGTCAAACCTAGATCTGCAGGGAGTGTTTGTTTCTTTCTGTAATCTAAGGCCCCAAAAGCTTCCCCCTCTGTCCAGAGTTCTGGCTATCCCAAATCATCCTGGAAGTCTAGCCCTTCGGATTAAGTCTGTTTCAGGAGGCTTGATGGAGATTTGTTTGGGATCCCTGGGTATTGGAAATCCTTTCCCAGGGGTATCTAATACGCTTTCATTCAAGGCCTCCTCGGGTATTATTTTTTCTGCCTTGAGTGCCTCAAGATCCTTGAAAGATTAACCCAGAGTATTTACAAAAGTGCTGGGTGCTCTGTAAGTTCAAGCTTAAGTAATCTCTGTAGTTCCTTACATGGACAATCTTCAGAGTCACGGTTGGAAAATAAATCTTACAAAAAGCTCCTTAACTTCTCAGACCCATGCGTCCTTTCTGGGGTTCATAGTGACTATGCAATTGTACCTGAAAGATTAGCACAGACTGAAGCTGCAACAGGCCTGTGCCCTTCTGCAGCTGAATCCTCCTGGTTGCTCAGGGCATGGAAGTTGTGAGTCTTATGGTGGCTGTCTCAGCTGCAGTTCTATTTACTAGATTTCATTTTCTGACCCTCCAATTGCAGATGCTGCATCAATGGAGTGGGGACTACGAGGATTTGTTTCAGAGGATTCTGTTAGATCACAGACCAAGACAGTCTCTAACTTGGTGGCAGATTAACCTATCTTTGGTTCAGGGGATCTCCTTTCTTCGGCCAGTGTGGGTTGTAATTTCCACAGATGCCAGCTTGTTAGGTTGGGGTGCAGTCTTGGGGTCTCAGAAAATGTAGGGATTTTGGTCTCATCAGGAGGCGAAGTTACCCATAAATATTCTGGAACGTGCAATCTTCAGAGCTCTCTGGATTTGGCCCAACCTCAGACAGGAATCGTTTCTGAGATTTCAGTCAGACAATATCACAGCAGTGGTCTATATCAATCATGAGGCAGGAACACACAATTCCTTAGGGATGAGGGAAGTGTTCTGCATCATCAGCTGGGCAGAGCGTCATCATTGCATGATTTCTGCTATCCACATTCTGGTTGTAATTAATTGGGAGGCAGACTTTCTCAGTTACCAGTTACTTCACCCAGATTGTAAGATGTTGGGGTCCGCCAGAGATAGATCTCATGGCCTCTACTTTGAATCACAAACAGCCTTAGCATTGTGCCAGTTCTTGGGACCTTCAAGCAAGTCTGATACATGCCCTAGTGGTTCCCTGGTCACCTTTCCTCCATTTGTGTTACTATTCAGAGTGATAGCCAGAACTATAAGCAGGAACAAACCTTAGCAATTCTGATTGCTCCGAGGTGGCCTTGCAGGATTTGGTTTGCAGATCTGGTTCAGATATCCTCATGATACAGTAAATATTTGTGAAAAAGCAAACAAAGATTAACGATAATCTAGTGTCAGTGCAAAGCAATGTTATAAATAAGATTTAGAATAATATTATAAGTGGTCATTGATATAAATCAACACTAAGGTAATAAATAAGAAAAATGTATTTAAAACACCATAATGCATATTACATCAAAAAAAGCGAGTAATATAAATAATTTTGTTCTATTTTATTTTCCTACTTTTAGTGTTAAAATAAAAGTGGAAAGTAGGAAAAGATCAAATCAGTTGATCACCAAATGTCTCATAAAGATATTAGGATGATCATCGTATAATGGTCAGTAATCAATATTGGAAGTGCAGTGTGAATACACACCAAAAAACGACCATACGCTCTTTACTTCATTGCATACCGTAACTTGTAGCGGTGGTAAAGGCAAGGATTGTATTTGTGTATGGAGAGTGTTAAATGCGATATGTTGATAAATAACACAACTCAATTATATTAAGGACCAGTAGTGGAGCAGTATCGGATAATCCTATAGTACTTGTAATAATAATAAACATATGTGGGAATAAGTGATAAGCTATAATAGCAAAGCCACAATAGTGACAGGAACCAGATATAACATATGTATCAGTACCCTACCATAACAATATGAAACATATTACAGACAAAATGATGAACTTCTCTAAATAGAGAATAAGTGGCATATCAGAGCCCACACATTGATTCCACAAATTGGAGACACATGATAAAGGTCCTAAAAAGCTGCTAAATCTACATTCATATTTAGTCCTAAAGGATGGAGTGTCTTCAACTTGTGGATCCAATAAGTCTCCCTCTGCCTTAATCTTATAAATCTGTTATAGAGGTATGATGTAAATATACCTTCTATAGAAGTAATAGTATAGCAGTCGGGATTACCACTATGTTTCATATGGCAATGTCTAATGAAACTGTGATTTTTTTTGTTATTGATAATACTGCGATAGTGTTCAGACCATCTATGGCTAAGGCACCTTATCGTGCGGCCCACGTATTGAATTTCACATTCACAGGATAACAAATAAATCACATACACCTAGATAACGAGGTGTGTGTTACGGTTTTAACGCTGAAAAAATGGCAATTTCAGTGTAAAAACAGTAACGCAGCCATTACGAGTCATGTTGGTATAGCTATACCGCAAGCATTTTAGCCTGTAATGCAACGTCAATCCCACACTCAAAAAAATTAGGTTTTTTCATGGGATTTCCAAAGCGCCGGTATTACAGGTTGTGCGGTGAGGCTCAAATGCTTGCTTTACAGCCTATACTGACATGATCCATACCGCCATCTGAGAGCAGTAGTTATGGATTTTGTGTAACAAAAATGTTTCACAAAACTCAGAACTAAAGTGTTACAAAGTACACTAACACCCATAAACTACCTATTAACCCCTAAACCACTGCCCTCCCACATCGCAAACACTATTTTAAAGCGTATTAACCTCTAATCTGCCGCCCGCCCACATCCCCGCCGCTCCCCGACACCGCCGCCACTAACTAAACCAATTAACCCCTAAGCCGTCAGTCCCCCACATCGCCACTACTAAATAAACCTATTAACCTCTAAACCGCCAGCCCCCCCACATCTCCACTAATAAATTAAACTACTGAGATGAGTGCTAATGAAATTCTATTGGCTATTCAAATCAGCGCATACAATTTTCAGTAGCTCTCATTCTATTGGCTGATTTGAATTTCAAGAGTCAAATCAGCCAATAGCAATGCAAGGGACGCAATTTTGAAAAGGCTCCCTTGCTTTGAAGATCCAGTGTATGGCGGTGACCGTATGAAGAGGACACTCCTCGCCGGATGTCTTCAAGGATGGATCCGCTCCGCGCCACCGGGATGAAGATAGAAGATGCCGCCTGGATGAAGACTTCTTGCCGTCTGGATGAAGACTTCTCACCGCCTGGATGAGGATGGATGTCCGGACTTCAGAAACTATGAGTGGATCTTCGGGGGTTAGTGTTAGGTTTTTTTTAAAATTGTTTTGGGTGTTTTTTTTTTAGATTAGGGTTTGGGCTTTAGGTAAAAGAGCTGAATGCCATTTTCAGGGCTATGTAAAAGAACTGAATGCCCTTTTAAGGGCAATGCCCATACAAATTCCCTTTTCAGGGCAATGGGTAGCTTAGGTTTTTGTTAGAGTTAGGTTTTTTATTTTGGGGGGCTGGTTGGGTGGTGGGTTTTACTGTTGGGGGCTAGGGTTTTTTTTATTTTGGGGGGGCTTTTTTAATTTTATAGGGCTATTAGATTAGGTTAATTGTTTTTAGTTTTGATAATTTCGTTTGTTATTTTTTGTAATTTAGTATTTTTTATTTTTTGTAATTTTAGACTTAAATTTCTTTTAGTAGTGTTAGGTTTTTTAATGAGTAATTTAGTTTTTTTAATTGTAAGTTATTTTAATTTTAGTATAATAGTTTAGTATAATAGTGATGTTAGGTTAATTTATAGTTTAAACTTAGGTTTTTAATTTCACAGGTAAGGTTTTATTTATTTTAAGTTAGGGATATTGTAATTTTAATATAAAGTTAGGGGGTTGTTAGGTTTAGGGGTTAATATTTTAATTTAGTTTTTTGCGATCTGGGGGGCTGGTGGTTTAGGGGTTAATAGGTTTATTTAGTGGCGGTGCTGTGGGAGGCCAGAGGTTTAGGGGTTAATAAATTTATTATAGTGGCAGCATTGTCGGGGAGTGGCGGAATAGGGGTTAATAACTTTTATTAGTGGCGGCGATGTTGGGAGCAGCAGATTAGGGGTTAATAACTTTATTTTGGTGTCAGCGATGTCGGGGGGGGGCAGATTAGGGGTGTTTAGACTTCGGGTTTATGTTAGGTTTAAACATAACTTTTTTGCCCCATAGACATCAATGGGGTTTGCGTTACGGAGCTTTTCATTCCGTGCTTTCTCCCCATTGATGTCTATGGGGAAAGCGTGCATGAGCACGTAAACTCAGCCCTTGGCTTTTGTGCGGTATGGAGCTTAACGCCACCATATCGCACGCACAAGGAAGCTTTTCAGAAACTCGTAATGGCAGCGCTATGGGGGAAAATAACGTACCCTGTTTAGTGCAAAACTGTTTGTGTGAGGCACAGGTTTAAAGGCTTTTGATATGATAACTCTTCTTATTGATATGAGAGTGAAAACATGTCCTCCCTTCTTGATCTTAAAAGTGTGCTTATTCTTTAGTTTTTTGTTATTTTTATAGAAGCTAGAAGACCCAGGAGTATTTTTGTGCTTTACAATTCTTCTAGGGTTAAGATATTCTTAATATTAGAGCCTTCTTGAAGACCACCATAGGCTTATCTCCAATTAATCCATTTAGAATCGGATCCCTCTTTAGTATCGTCTAGTGATTATTTAGAGCTTGGTGAATTTGTGATCAGAATTAAACTGGGTTATGAATCTTAATTCTGATTTATTAGAGTTAATGGGCTATTCTATATTCCCTTTCTTATGGTCAAGGAAATATTCCTCCCTATCTTCGTTTTTGGCCCAAAGGTAACCTTTTTCTATAGTTTCCAAAGGGTAATATTTTTCTTGGAACCTTTCCTTTAGATTAAGAGTTTGTTCTTCATAATTAGCTAGGGTGCTACAGTTTGTCCTAATTCTTTTGAATTTTCCATATAGGACATTCTTCTTCCATGGATGGTAATGATTACTGGAGATGTCCAGGTAACTATTGCAGTCTACAGTTTTGAAATGTGTGGAACTATCTATTCCTCCTAGATCAATGAAGCGTAAACACAAATCTAAGAACACCACAGATTCATGATGGATACAACTAGTGAAAACGAGCCCTCTGTCATTGGTATTTAAATGATCAACAAACTCTTCTGCTCTCTCTCTAGAGCCATTCCACAAAAAAATAAGATAATCTATGTATCTGCCATAGAATACCAGGCTCGCCCCGAACCTAGATAGGTATATTGATGTTCGAAGCAACCCATGAAAAGGTTTTCAAAACTCCGGGTGAACCTGGTACTCATGGCAGTACCTTTTACCTGCAGGTAAAAGTAATTTTGAAATAAAAAATAATTATGCTTAAGAATAAATAAAATAAGTTGCACAATGAACTGTTTTTGTAATCGTGGAATATACCAGTCACCTTCCAAAAAACTAGAAACGGCATCTATACCCAGATTATGGGAGATATTAGAATACAGTGCCTCGTTCATTGAGATACTACACCATAAGGCGTCTCTTTTCATTTTCTCTTATAGGACATTGTTTTTTCTTATCGTCTTCTATCAAGAGAGCAGCCTATCGATACATACCGTCCTGCCACCATTTGGATTGATTGATGACTTTTTACACTGTTGATCTTTCACACTCTTTATTTTATTTGACCCTCAAATGTTTTTCAATTTGTTTATATGAGTATTTGTTTATATTTATATTTATTTGTATTCACTTTTGTGGCCTATTGGCCAATTGCACCTTGTCGCTTTAAGGGTCATTGCTGGTGCACCTCTTACACAATATCTGGTTATTTATTGTGGTTTATATCTTTTTACTCTAAAAAGGTATCTTCTTTCCCGAGGGCCTTTCTTTTATCAAGATCTCAAATACCTGAATTTGACAGCATAGCATAGTTCATAGGTTCAAAAAACATCTTGGCTCATTAATTCACTTGAATCAAGTAGGATTCATGACAGGAAGAAATAGAGCAAATATAATTTGTAAGGTTCTTACAGTTTTAGATTATTTCTGGTATAAGAGTAAAGATAGAAAATGTCAAAATAAAATAGACTTAGCGATACTGTCTGTTGATGCAGAAAAAGCATTAGATTTGGTAGGTTGGGACTATCTCTTTATGACCCTCGTTTCTTTTGGATACCAGGGGAACTTTGTAAAGTTTATTTGTATGCTCTGGCATTATCCTATTTCTAACAATGTTATAAATAATGAGTTAATAGCCAATATTGTGCTAGGGAAAGGTACAAGGCAGGGTTGCCCTTTGCCACCCTTGCTTTTAAATCTTTCTTTGGAACCATTTGCAATCCTTCTAAGACAAGAATTGAATGGTATAATTATTGGAAAGTCTATGCTGGTTTTGACCTTATTTGCTGATGATTTATTAGTGTTTCTAAGCAAAATGAAATATTCTATCAATGAATTCATAACAAGCCTGCCCATTTCAGATAGTAGATATAATTAATTATTTAGGTATTAAGATTAGCAGAGGCCTTCTAGGTGGTAGAATTCAAAATTTTTAGCTTTCCTTTCAAAATATGATAACGATTTAAAAAAATGGATGTCTCTTCCTATTTCAGCTAGGATAGCATTGGTTAAAACTGTCTTCTTCCTGCAGCTGTTGTATCTTATTTAAGATCTTCCTCTCATCATTCATACTAAAGATGTGGTATTTTTAAATAGGGCTTCTGCTCATTTTGTTTGGCCGGAGAAAAAGATTTATCTTTCTACCCATAAGATAAGTCTCCATAAAACTGTGGGCAGTTTAGCTTATCCTAATATAAAGTTATATAACTTGATGGCATTAGCTATGTTTGCAATTGACTGAATCACTGAAAAGGATCATGTTACTATCTATGATTTAGAGTCTAATATTCTGGCACCGTACATTGTCCTAGTAATGACTTACCTAGTCCTTTTGTGAACATGATTGTATTTAGAAACATTGTTTTAGCCTAGCTATATGGCATAATGCCGGCTGTGCTAAGAGGTGGAAACGTCACCTCATTGAAAAAATAGCGTTCTGCTGGTGTGGCCTGAGGTGCTCAGTGATAAACGCTGCAGACAAATAAAGGAACTTTCAGCATGAAGTATTTTATACTTCATGACTTAAAGTCCCCTTTAATTGTTGCACTGGTAAATCCTAGAGTTTCAAAAAAGCTAGGATTTACCATCACTTTACCAAATATGAGTTAAAAAATGTTTTAGACTGGCAATAAGGACATCCTTCATGACAGCATTGAGAGAATCTCACTGTAAATAGGGTTTACATTACTCCAGTGCATTTAGGTAAATGGTTTATAAATAGTACATCGTTATGCCCTAAATGTTGTTTAGTACAAGCGGATACGATGCACTGGTTTTGGTCATTCCCAAAAATAAGACAGTTCTGGAGTAAAGTCAACTACAAGCTTAATAAAGCAATAGAAAAGAATCTTATTTTAGATCCGAAAGATATATGTTTTTTGTGCTCTCTAGAAAAATGTAGAGATTTTAGGTTGGTAAATAAAATTATTGTCTATTTATTGTTTGTTGTAATAAATTTCCTTTGAAAAGGCTCCTGTACACATAAATTGATAACCACTAGAGGAGGTAGATGCACAATTAAAGTATTTTGGAAGACAAGTGTTGTTTTTTAACAACGTTGAATGAAATGATATACAAATGTAACCACTAGGTGGCAGTATAGATTTGCCCAGTACAATTGTTTGGCGCCTAAAATGGCTATTTAAACACTGAATTTAAAAACTTTTGTCAGGCATGAGTAAGGGCTAGGTGTTAGCCCGAAACGTTGCTGTATATTTGTTGACCATATGTGAAAAATAAAGGTCTTTTAATTCATCACAGCTGGAGATATCTCTTTTTTGTTGATGCGCACATAGGCATGGTAAGCCTTCTCCGTGTGCTGTGAACTGTGGGTGCTGTTTCCTATTCTCACAAATTTCCTGGACCTCACTGCATGGTTTATGTGTTGGGGTATCTTTTGCCTCCTCCTAGTGGTCAGGAGAGGAATTACTTCACGTGATGACTCACCATCTGATGAAAGAAATACCTGTTTAATGTAACATTTATTTTTTATTTTTTTAATTAATACTGCTAGGTGGTAATTGTATTTTCTGTTCATTTCAGATACCTAAAGAATCTCCCCTGCGACTAAACATAAAAAGTTTAGGGATCTATGCTCCAGAGGTGAGAAACATTTTTGTATTTTGTATTTGTTTTTGTCCATATATACTCTTTGTTCAGATGTGATCTTTGTGTTCAGGTACTGAATCTTTATGCCCATTCCATATGTCTGCAGGATATTGTGTTACTGTTTACAGGGATTTTTTACTACCCAATCCATATGTCAAGTGAGTTGAATGTCTCTATCAAATGTCAGATGTAACTTTGCTAATTAAATGTTTCAATATCTAGGTTTTATGCCTTTAAGCCTGGGATAGACTCTTAATTTTCAAACGTTGCATCCAAGTATGATGCCTCTGAATCGCTCCCTGGTTTTTAGTTAGTGTGTCCTATCTCACAGCATTATCGTGTTGCTTAATTGTGTTGTGACCAGAAGTCACCTTATTTAAAGGGACAATGTACTCTGAAACACAGCTGATAAGAGTTAATTGTTTTCAAAGCAGCTGCAGAAACAGTCTTTCAAATGGGCTGTACTCTCCCAACCAGATTGGGTGGTTGATTTCTTCTAGGTTTTCTCTAGCAAATACCATAGTACTGGAATTTTCGTATAAATGGCAGTTTTAACAGGCAAAAACAGTTATCTCAAATGACAAATAAAAGTAAATTAACTGTATGTAATCAATTTAAACACTCCAGCGGGTAAAATGGATCATTAGGAACAGATTACAGGGGGTAATTGGTTTACAGTACAATGCCACTTTAAGTGTTTGTCTCTGTTGTTCCTCTTCAGCTTCCCACCCGATTCCCGGATTCCCCTCCAGTTCTCCTTCAGATTTCTGCAAGCTCCCCTCCCTTCGTCAGCTGTCAGAGTAACGCTTTGACCGTTCAGGTGGCCACAGACATTCAGATATTTGCCATGAACCCCAAGCAGCAACTGGCACCTCTTTTCCAGCTGCAATCGGTGGGTGAAATGGGTGGATGATAGAAAGTAAGGGAGCGCAATTTAGAATGATATTAGTGCAACAGTGTGTGTGTAGCTGATAAGGTCGAGAGTGGCTGGTAATTATATTTGTGGAGGTTGTTTTATTTTTATATGAGATATAATTTGAGTTATCAGGGGAGATATTGTAAAGGTACCACTAATCTCCATAAATTAACTAGTTAACAGGATACTTAAATTAATACAAAACATTTTTAAAGGGATATGAAACCCCAAAATGTTGTTTTGTGATTCAGACAGAGCATAACATTTTTAAAAAAGTTTGCAATTTTCTTCTTTTATTAAATGTTTAATTTCCATGAAGAGATATCTAGGTAGGCATCTAGAGCACTATATGGCAGGAAATAGTGCTCTTATAAATGGATAACATTCTTGCAAAACTGCTGTCATAAAGTGCTCCAGAAATGGTCCTGCTCCTAAGCATACGTCCTTGCCTTTCAACAAAAGATACCAAGAGAATGAAGAAAAAATAATAATCGAAGTAAATTAGAAGGATGTTTAAAATCGCGTGCTCTATCTGAATTATAAAAGAAGAAATTTGGGTTTCATATCCCTTTAAGGATTTAAAATTAGTATTCCATAAATGCATTGCTGGACATATATGTATATGGAAAATCAAATCTTTATTGAGCTGCTGTCCTATTTGAATGGAAAATTACTATTCATTTTTCACTATATATATTATGCAAATATATCTATCTGTTTGATGTAAAAAATATATTTAATATCGTAGTAAACTCAAAGGAAATCAGAAGCAGAAAGGGCAAAAAATAAAATGCTATAAATTCATACACTCCTAAATATTGTATATATAAATTATTTTTACTTTTTCTGCTCATCCTATTAAAAAAAAAAATTAAAAATGCCTTGAATATCAATATAGACAAGTACAAGGTTTATATACCATGGAACTTCCACCTCATTTTATCACTCTTAAGAAAGTATCCAGTGAGTTATTGCAATTTTGTCATTTACACCATAATGAGTAGCAGGTTATGTGACTCATCCTTTACATTTTTTTTTAAAAAGCGCTACTGATTATAATGAGAGGACTTGTGTGTTAGTTTCGCTTCGGTAGATGTGGTTGCACCGTTGTTGAGTATCATCCAGTCATAGAGTCGTACAGATCACTGTACAAGAAAAGGGTATGTGAGACTAGGGTTCCCACCATTCTTGGGCGCGATCCGATATAGATCGCAGTTTGCGGCGCAAGCGAGGGAACCGGCGTCGCCCGCAGTTTCAGCTCGCAACTCGAGCTATCCCATATAGGTCGCCGTCAGATGCTAACGTGCCGTAAGTCTGACAAACCAGCGATGTCCAGAAATCTGCGCAAGTACAAATTTCTGGCGTCGCCAGTGACTTGCGGCACGTTAGAAACTGCCGGCGCCTGTAAAACCTGACTAAAGTCTAAAACACCCGCACTGTCTAACACGCCTCCCTAACATAGCCCGCACTGTCTAACACGCCTCCCTAACATAGCCCGCACTGTCTAACACGCCTCCCTAACATAGCCCGCACTGTCTAACCCTCTATCCGCTATCCCCCCTCACTAGCCTAACAATAAAAAAGCTATTAACCCCTAAACCGCCGCTCCCGTACCCCGCCGCAACCTAATAAAGTTATTAACCCCTAAACCGCCGCTCCCGTACCCCGCCGCCAGCTATATTATATCTATAACCCCCTAAAGTGAGCCCCTAACACCGCCGCCATCTATATTAATATTATTAACCCCTAATGTAAGCCCCTTACACCGCCGCCATCTCTATTAAAATGATTAACCCCTAATTTAATCTACCTACCCCGCCGCCAGCTATATTATCTATATTAACCCTAAGTATATTATAGTTAATATAGTTATTACATTATATATATTAACTATATTAACCCTAATTATATTAGGGTTAATATAGTTACTATAGTATTTATATTAACTATATTAACTCTATCTAACCCTAACACCCCTAACTAAATTTATATTAAATTAATCTAATTCATTTATAAACTAAAATATTCCTATTTAAATCTAAATACTTACCTATAAAATAAACCCTAAGATAGCTACAATATAATTAATAATTACATTGTAGCTATGTTAGGGTTAATATTTATTTTACAGGTAAATTGTTAATTATTTTAACTAGGTATAATAGATATTAAATAGTTATTAACTATTTAATATCTACCTAGTTAAAATAATTACCCAATTACCTGTAAAATAAATCCTAACCTAAGTTACAAATACACCTACACTATCAATAAATTAAATAAACTACAAAAATCTATCTAAAAATACAATTAAATTAACTAAACTAAATTACAAAAAAAAACAAACACTAAATTACAAAAAATAAAAAAAAGATTACAAGATTTTTAAGCTAATTACACCTATTCTAAGCCCCCTAATAAAATAATAAACCCCCAAAATAAAAAAAATTCCCTGCCCTATTCTAAATTAAACAAATTTCAAAGCTCTTTACCTTACCAGCCCTTAAAAGGGCCTTTTGTGGGGCATGCCCCAAAGAATTCAGCTCTTTTGCATACAGCAAATACAATCCCCCCCCATTACAACCCACCACCCACATACCCCTATTCTAAAACCACCCAAACCCCCCTTAAAAAAGCCTAACACTACCCCCCTGAAGATCTCCCTACCTTGTCTTCACCACACCGGGCCGAACTCCTGATCCGATCCGGACGATGTCTTCCTCCAAGCGGCAAAGAAGAATTCTTCCTCCGGCGATGTCTTCCTCCAAGCGGCAAAGAAGAATTCTTCCTCCGGCGACATCTTCCTCCAAGCGGCAGCAAAGTCTTCATTCTTCCGGCGGCATCTTCAATCTTCTTTCTTCGCTCCGCCGCCGCGGAGCATCCATCCCGGCCGACTGCTGTACTACGAATGAGGTACCTTTAAATGACGTCATCCAAGATGGCGTCCGCCGAATTCCGATTGGCTGATAGGATTCTATCAGCCAATCGGAATTAAGTTAGAAAAATCTGATTGGCTGATTGAATCAGCCAATCAGATTCAAGTTCAATCCGATTGGCTGATCCAATCAGCCAATCAGATTCAGCTCGCATTCTATTGGATGTTCCGATCAGCCAATAGAATGCGAGCTCAATCTGATTGGCTGTTCGGATCAGCCAATTGGATTGAACTTGAATCTGATTGGCTGATTCAATCAGATTTTTCTAACTTAATTCCGATTGGCTGATAGAATCCTATCAGCCAATCGGAATTCGGCGGACGCCATCTTGGATGACGTCATTTAAAGGTACCTCATTCGTAGTACAGCAGTCGGCCGGGATGGATGCTCCGCGGCGGCGGAGCGAAGAAAGAAGATTGAAGATGCCGCCGGAAGAATGAAGACTTTGCTGCCGCTTGGAGGAAGACGTCGCCGGAGGAAGAATTCTTCTTTGCCGCTTGGAGGAAGACCTCGCCCGGATCGGATCAGGAGTTCGGCCCGGTGTGGTGAAGACAAGGTAGGGAGATCTTCAGGGGGGTAGTGTAAGGCTTTTTTAAGGGGGGTTTGGGTGGTTTTAGAATAGGGGTATGTGGGTGGTGGGTTGTAATGGGGGGGGGATTGTATTTGTTGTATGCAAAAGAGCTGAATTCTTTGGGGCATGCCCCACAAAAGGCCCTTTTAAGGGCTGGTAAGGTAAAGAGCTTTGAAATTTGTTTAATTTAGAATAGGGCAGGGAATTTTTTTTATTTTGGGGGTTTATTATTTTATTAGGGGGCTTAGAATAGGTGTAATTAGCTTAAAAATCTTGTAATCTTTTTTTTATTTTTTGTAATTTAGTGTTTGTTTGTTTTTGTAATTTAGTTTAGTTAATTTAATTGTATTTTTAGATAGATGTTTGTAGTTTATTTAATTTATTGATAGTGTAGGTGTATTTGTAACTTAGGTTAGGATTTATTTTACAGGTAATTGGGTAATTATTTTAACTAGGTAGATATTAAATAGTTAATAACTATTTAATATCTATTATACCTAGTTAAAATAATTAACAATTTACCTGTAAAATAAATATTAACCCTAACATAGCTACAATGTAATTATTAATTATATTGTAGCTATCTTAGGGTTTATTTTATAGGTAAGTATTTAGATTTAAATAGGAATATTTTAGTTTATAAATGAATTAGATTAATTTAATATAAATTTAGTTAGGGGTGTTAGGGTTAGATAGAGTTAATATAGTTAATATAAATACTATAGTAACTATATTAACCCTAATATAATTAGGGTTAATATAGTTAATATATATAATGTAATACCTATATTAACTATAATATACTTAGGGTTAATATAGATAATATAGCTGGCGGCGGGGTAGGTAGATTAAATTAGGGGTTAATCATTTTAATAGAGATGGCGGCGGTGTAAGGGGCTTACATTAGGGGTTAATAATATTAATATAGCTGGCGGCGGTATAGGGGGATTAGATTAGGGGTTAATAATTTTTATATAGGTGGCGGCGGTGTAAGGGGTCAGATTAGGGGATAGATAAGGTAGATGGCGGCGGTTTTAGGGGCTCACAGTAGGGGGTTAGTTTATGTAGATGGCGGCGGGGTCCGGGAGCGGCGGTTTAGGGGTTAAGAACTTTATTAGGGATTTCGGGGGGGGGGGGGATCGCGGTTGACAGGTAGATAGACATTGCGCATGCGTTAGGTTTTATTTAGCAGATCGCGGTTGACAGGGAGATAGACATTGCGCATGCGTTAGGTGTTAGGTTTATTTTCTAGTTAGTTTAGGGAGTTACGGGGCTCCAATAGTCAGCGTAAGGCTTCTTACGGCTGCTTTTTGTGGCGAGGTGAAAATGGAGTAAGTTTTCTCCATTTTCGCCACGTAAGTCCTTACGCTGCATATTGGATACCAAACTGCGCTGGTTTGGTATACCTGCCTATGGCCCAAAAAACTACGGGCGACGGCAGAAATATACGCGCCTAACTTCTAGGTTACGCCGTATATAGGATACCAAATCAGCGTAAATATTGGCGTCGCCGGCTTTTGCGGGCGACGCTTTATATCGGATCGACCCCCTTGTTGTTACCATCTATGCTAATTAGCATACATTTACATAAATATACAGCAAGTCAAAAACTAAAGCTAATAGGATGAAAGTTTCACCATAACTGGTCTTTATTTCTGTATTTATTCTGTATTATCTACATTATGGCCAATAAATACTGATTGGGTGGCATTCCTATGTACAGGGCATTTATAAGGGTTGATAGTGCTAAATTAATAATTGGGGCTTCTATGGCACTGCCAAGCATAGCTCTAGAATGGCATCTGTTAAAGACCAGACCTGACAGAAAGGGAGTCAGAAACACAGTGTCATATTAAAATAGAGATATAATAGAGGTTTAATAATGGTGGGGTTGTACAAGAAGAGTGTGAAGTTGCAATATAATGTTTTTCTTAACAATGTTACCTGCTGATGACTTATGAAATGTCAGCCAGCATGTTGCAGCTGGCAATGACCACAGTGATGTTTTAAAGGGACACTGAACCCACATTTTTTCTTTCATGATTGAGATAGAGGCCTCTAGTTATCAAGCCGTCAACCGCAAATACGCTGGAATTCCACAGCGTATTTGTGGCGAGGCTGATTCGCCATAGTTATCAACCTCTACTGCCCGGCAAAAGTAGAATATAGTGACGCAACATACGATCCGCCGGACTCAGTCTGACACAGATCGATGGTTACGTCACTACAGATGTTCCGAACGCAAGTTCGGCACAATCTGACTACTTTTGGTAGTTATCAAACTACTACCAGGTACGCTCGGCACTATTCCGGCCCAGCGTACCTGGATTTCAATCTGCCGCCCTGGAGGCGGCGGATCCCATAGGAATCAATGGGAGTCTGACCATAGCGAAAGCTCATGTTCGCTGCTGCCCGATATCCCATTGATACCTATGGGAGATGTCTGCACCTAACACCCTAACATGTACTCCGAGTCTAAACACCCCTAATCTGTCCCCCCCTACACCGCCGCACCTAAATAAATGTATTACCCCCTAAACCGCCGCTCCCAGACCCCGCCGCAACTATATTAAACATGTTAACCCCTAAACCGCCACTCCCTGACCCCGCCACCACCTACATTATACATACTAATCTGCCACCCCCTATACCGCCGCCACCTACATAAACTTATTAACCCCTATCCTGCGGATCCCGGACCCCGCCGCAACTAAATCAATTGTTTAACCCCTAAATCGCCGCTCCTGGACCCCGCCACCACCTATATTAAAGTTATTAACCCCTATCCTGCCCCCCCTATACCACCGCCACCTATATTAAAATTATTAACCCATAAACCCAAGTCTAACACTAACACCCCCCTAACTTAAATATTATTTTAATAAATCTAAATAATATTTCTCGTATTAACTAAATTATTCCTATTTAAAACTAAATACTTACCTGTAAAATAAACCCTAAGATAGCTACAATATAAATAATAATTATATTGTAGCTATTTTAGGATTTATATTTATTTTACAGGCAACTTTGTATTTATTTTAACTAGGTACAATAGCTATTAAATAGTTAATAACTATTTAATAGCTACCTAGCTAAAATACTTACATGATTACCTGTAAAATAAATCCTAACCTAAGTTACAATTAAACCTAACACTACACTGTCATTAAATACATTTAAAAAATTACCTACAATTACCTAAACTTAAATTAAATAAACTAAACTATAGTACAAAAAAACAAACACTAAATTACAGAAAATAAAAAAGAAGAAGTTTAAACTAATTACACCTAATCTAAGCCCCCTAATAAAATAATAAAGCCCCCCAAAATAAAAAAATGCCCTACCCTATTCTAAATTACCAAGTAACCAGTTCTTTTACCAGCCCTTAAAAGGGCTTTTTGCGGGGCATTGCCCCAAAGTAATCAGCTCTTTTACCTGTAAAAAAAAATACAACCCCCCCAACATTAAAACCCACCACCCACATACCCCTACTCTAACCCACCCAAACCCCCCTTAAAAAAACCTGGAGCTGTCTTCCCCTAACCGGGCCGAAATCTTCATCCAAGGTGCACAGAGGAGGTCCTCCATCCGATTGAAGTCTTCATCTAGGCGGCATCTTCAATCTTCATCCATCTGGAGCGGAGCCATCTTCAAAGGAGCCGACACGGAGCCATCCTCTTCAACCGACCACTGAACGACGAATGAAGGTTCCTTTAAGGGACGTCATCCAAGATGGCGTCCCTCGAATTCCGATTGGCTGATAGGATTCTATCAGCCAATCGGAATTAAGGTAGGAAAAATCTGATTGGCTGATTTATTCAGCCAATCAGATTGAAGTTCAATCCGATTGGCTGATCCAATCAGCCAATTGGATTGAGCACACATTCTATTGGCTGATCCAATCAGCCAATCGGATTGAACTTCAATCTGATTGGCTGATGGCATCAACCAATTGGATTTTTCCTACCTTAATTCCGATTGGCTGATAGAATCCTATCAGCCAATCGGAATTTGAGGAACGCCATCTTGGATGACGTCCCTTAAAGGAACCTTCATTCGTCGTTCAGTCGTCGGTTGAAGAGGATGGCTCCGTGTCAGCTCCTTTGAAGATGGCTCCGCTCCGGATGGATGAAGATTGAAGACGCCGCCTGGATGAAGACTTCAATCGGATGGATGACCTCCTCTGCGCACCTTGAATGAAGATTTCGGCCCGGTTGGGTGAAGACGGCTCCAGGTAGGGTGATCTTCAGGGGCTTAGCGTTAGGTTTCTTTAAGGGGGGTTTGGGTGGGTTAGAGTAGGGGTATGTGGGTGGTGGGTTTTAATGTTGGGGGGGGTTGTATTTTTTTTTACAGGTAAAAGAGCTGATTACTTTGGGGCAATGCCCCGCAAAAAGCCCTTTTAAGGGCTGGTAAAAAAGCTGGTTACTTGGTAAGAATAGGGTAGGGCATTTTTTTATTTTGGGGAGCTTTATTATTTTATTAGGGGGCTTAGATTAGGTGTAATTAGTTTAAACTTCTTGTAATTCTTTTTTATTTTCTGTAATTTAGTGGGGGGGTTTTGTACTATAGTTTAGTTTATTTAATTTAATTTTAGGTAATTGTAGTTACTTTATTTAATTTATTTAATGATAGCGTAGTGTTAGGTTTAATTGTAACTTAGGTTAGGATTTATTTTACAGGTAATTTTGTAAGTATTTTAGCTAGGTAGCTATTAAATAGTTATTAACTATTTAATAGCTATTGTACCTAGTTAAAATAAATACAAAGTTGCCTGTAAAATAAATATAAATCCTAAAATAGCTACAATGTAACTATTAGTTATATTGTAGCTATCTTAGGGTTTATTTTACAGGTAAGTATTTAGTTTTAAATAGGAATAATTTAGTTAATAATAGTAAGTTTTATTTAGATTTATTAAAATAATATTAAAGTTAGGGGGGTGTTAGTGTTAGTGTTAGACTTAGGTTTAGGGGTTAATAAGTTTAATATAGGTGGCTGCGGGGTCCGGGAGTGGCGGTTTATGGGTTAAACATTTAATTTAGTTGCGGCGGGGTCCGGGAGCGGCGGTTTAGGGGTTAAAAATTTATTTAGTTGCGGCGGGGTCCGGGATCCGCAGGATAGGGGTTAATAACTTGAATATAGGTTGCGGCGGTGTAGTGGGGGGCAGGATAGGGGTTAATAACTTTAAAATAGGTGGCGGTGGGCTCCGGGTGCGGCGGTTTAGGGGTTAATACATTTATTATAGTTGCGACGGGGTCCAGGAGCGGCGGTTTAGGGGGTAATAACTTTATTTAGTTGTGGGGGGCTCCGGGAGCGGCAGTTTAGGGGGTAAAACAGTGTAGTTTAGTGTGGGTGCTTAGTGACAGGCTATCAAAAAAGCTGCGAAGAACCCGATGAGCAGCGAGATCGATGACTGTCTGGCTTCTTGACAGATTTTTTGATAACTTTGGCGAACGTATTCAAGTCCGCGGCGGCGATGGTAAGCGAGAATAGGCGAGCGTATTGGGCTAGCAAATGCAGCTAAGTAGACGGCTTCATACATAGAGGCCAGAGAATGTAATTTTAAGCAACTATCTAATTTACTCCTGTTATCAATTGTTCTTCATTCTCTTGCTATCTGTATTTGAAAAAGAAGGCATCTACGCTAAGGAGCCAGCCAAATTTTAGTTCAGTACCCTGGACAGCATTTGTTTATTGGTGGGTGAATGTATCCACCAATCAGCAAGAACAACCCAGGTTGTTCACCAAAAATGGTTCGGCATTTAAACTTACATTCTTGCTTTTCAAATAAAGATACTAAGAGAATGAAGCAAATTTGATAATAGGAGTAAATTAGAAAGTTGCTGAAAATTGAATGCTCTATCTGAATCATGAAAGAAATAATTTGGATTCAGTGTCCCTTCAGTGTCAAGACAGTGTTAGTTTTGAAATACAGATGCTTTTACACAAGTGATTAGGAGGGCACTCTTATGTACCAGCACATGACAGTGTTTGCCGGGACAAGTTTGAGCCGCTCTGTACCATGGTTGTTTTCTACAAGTGCACCTTTGTTTAACCTCTTTACTGATGTGTTGTCTGTAATATTTTGTCATTTTTCTTTTTTTTTCTTTCAACTTGTGGCATACATGGGTCATTTATAAGTAACAGACAGTTCAGATGATGGGGTCTATTTATTAAAGGGCTTGCGGACCTGATCCGACAGTGCGGATCAGGTCCGCAAGACCTCGCAGAATGCGGAGAGCAATACGCTCTCCGCATTTAACATTGCACCAGCAGCTCACAAGAGCTGCTGGTACAACGCCGCTCCCTGCTGACTCACGGCCAATGGGCCACCAGCAGGGAGCTGTCAATCAACCCGATCGTACTTGATCGGGTTGATTTCTGGCGATTCCTGTCCGCCTGCTCAGAGCTCGCCTGCTGAAGACTCGCCAGAAACACGGACCCACAAGCTTGATAAATGGGCCCCGAAAGTCTGGTTGCAGCCTGTATTTGTAAGTCCGTATAAAAGTTCTTAAGTTTTTGCTGCAGTGTTTTGGACTCTGTCATCATGTTCTACTTGTAGCCCATTGCACTTTTACTTGCAAATTTCCAATACTTTTATAACTTTTTAACGCCGTTGCGGCATTCTATTCCGTCCTAACCGCGCTGGGCTTTAGCGCCGTTAAGACAAAATAGAATGTCCAAGCCGATTGGCTGTCCTGAAGCCAATGGTGCTTCCTAGATAGGATCGCAGTCTGGAGAACGTGCCTAGCTTCATAGGGACGCCCCCCTGACCCGATCCCATCATTGAAATCTCGCGATCACCTACACGATTGCGGGATTTCAATTTGTCAAAATGACCCTGTCATGAAAGGGTTAATAAACAAAACCATAAACAATATACAATAATAATTTCTATGTAATAGACAGTATGTATGGATATATACAGATCCTGAACTGTTTAATTTGTATTATTGTGATATGCCGCCTTGTGGTGTCATCAGAGTGAAGGATGGGAGATCCATACATTTTGGTTAGTATTTATCATTATAGTGGGTAGGAAGGGGTGTTTATCTTTTTGTACCTTATATAAGGGAGCATGGTATAGGGGGAACTGAGGTAGTTATGTAGGAACATTATTTCTGCGTGCGTGCTGAGCGTATTAGATATGAGGTAGTGATACCTTTCTAGTTTAAGGTTGTTCTGTGTTTCATGTAACTACATTTGTAGAGTGGGGATTGTTTCTTTTTTCCACATTCGTGGAATAAGTTGGTGCGCACTATTTATCATAATTTGTAACAGTTTAATATTTTGGCATTTCTAATGGCATCAGCATTAGTTTTATTGGCATTTTGTATTCAGCATTTAATAGTAATTATCAATCAAATGTGCAAATTGTTTATAGGGCTGTCATTTCTACCTTTTTTATAGGACGGAGAATTTCAGGTTGACTTATTGTTGTCTGAACAGAGCCTTGGAGCTCAACTAGCAGAAAAAAAGTGAGTAACTCCCAGAAATCATAAAATCGTCCTATAATCTATTACACATGGGCAGTTCTTTTCTCTTTTCTTTTTTCTTGCCCCTCAGACAAATTTATGCAGACGTCCGTGCTATTACATATCTTATTTATTTGCCTTTACTTTATAACTTCATCTTTTACTTACGTGTTCCTAATCTATTATCAGCTTCATAATACTCTCTCCCAGAAATTACATCTGTAGCCTCCCTGCAAAATATGACATTGTAGTTGTTTTTTAAATCACACACTCTTATTGGTCCCTTCGTTTGTATATATACTTTCTCTATCAAATGCCAAACATGTGCACTATCCCTTCCCTCCTCACACAACTAAACCCCTACCCTTGATGTTACATAAATATCCAACTACAAATGCCTCTTTCTTTCACATGCCAGTGCCTCTTCCCTCTTTATCCCTGTGTCACACACACATCTTTTTCTAAAAGGCATTTGTGTACCCTCTGTATATCACACGTGGGGTAAGTGTACCCCTGGGTATACCTGGAGCATTAGCAAGGGGTACTCAGACACTGGCCTTTCCCTTTTATTGTCCTGATGTAGCTAAATGAAACATTCAGTGCATCACAGTGTTCCTCAGATTTACCCTCAAGCCCCTCTAACAGACCAGGCTGTATTTCCCTTCCTGGACTGGCCAGCTGTTCTTTTGCATTCACTGACTCATCTGTGTTGTTTGGGGGATTTCTCTGTAAATTGTTTTCTTTATTTTTTGTTGCTTTAATATTTTCAAAGGTTTGCAGCATTTGCATTCAGTAAAACTGGCATTTAAAATAAATTCCTGAAAGCAGAAAAATGTATCTGGTACGAATTTGTCATATCATACACCCTTTTCTTCTTTTTTCCTTATATACCCCCACATCACTTATTTCACACCGGTTTCTTACGTCTACATATCACACATCTGTTAAACTCTCTAAATGACCTCTTATAATAATTGTTTCTACTTCTAGGTCTAGATTACATTCCTCTTGTAAATGCTGTAACTTTACCACAGGAATGTAATCTAGTGTGTTACAGCCGCATACATCATTTACCTGTAGTCCCATCTCACACCTGTTCCTTTCTCCTATATTACACTTACCAAGCCACACACATTTGCTTTGCATATCATATGTCTTTATTCTCCAAGATTACACACCTGTATAAATTTTAAATAGGTCCCATCATGCAGCTATTTTACCGCACATATAGCACAGCATATACCTGTTAAACTGCTAACATTAAAGAAAATAAAAAAAATTGAGAAAAATAAAAAACCCATAGTCATGCCTATTCTAAAACTAAAGCCCTCCTTAAAACCCCACCCCAAGATAAAAAAAAAACCTATACTAACACTAAAAGTTACTATAGCAATAGCCCTTAGAAGGGCTCTTTGTAGGGCATTGCCCTAAAGTTATTTAGACCTTTTTCTCAAAAAATACTCCATTCTCCAATAAACGTAACCTCCGGAAAAGGGCATTCGGTAGGGCAACCCCCCTCTATTGTACAAAAAAAAAACACCCACCCAACACCCACCCAAAAAAAGTCTGCTAAACCTCAAAGATGGTACTTGCAAATTTGAATCCAGCTCCCACATGATCGCCAAATACGGTGCTCCTCTTCATGGAGAGGCCAATCTTCATCCTGGAGGCCTATCTTCATGGAGTAGGCGGGGGTCCATCTTCATGGAGGCAGCAGTCCTCTTATATCTTCATCCTGGCGGCAGTGGTCCATCTTTATCCATCTTCTCTACTTCATGCATCTTCCAACCAATCTTTTCTTGTCATCTTTGGATCTTTCATTGCTGACATCCTCTTCATGCGGTCACCTGCCACACACTGAAGTTTGAATGTGAGGTACCACCCTTACATTGCTATTGGCTGATTTTCAATTCCAAATTCAAATCAGCCAATCTTGGGTGGAAGATGGATAAATACTTACCCAGCAGAACAGTGGCACAAGATGGAGGAAGATGGAGAAAGATGTACCACCGCCACTGGGATGAAGATAGAAGAGGACCGCCGCCTCCATGAAGATGGCCTGCCACCACCTTCATGAAGATGGGCCGCTATGAAGAGGAGCACTGCAGTTGGCGATGGTACTCAAGTTTGGTGTTTAGTGGTGTTTTTTTTTCCTTTGGGTGTTTTTTTGAAGAATAGTTTTTTTTTTTTTGAACTACCAAATGCCTTTTTTCAGGCAACCTTTTTTTAGGATAGGGTTTTTCAGAATATTTTTTTTTATTGGGCAGCAAAAGAGCTTTAGGGTACTGTCCTACCAAATGCCCTTTTAAGGGCAATCCCCAACCAATTGCCATTTTCAGGGCAATCTTTTGATTAGGATATTATTTTTTTTTAAATAGTTATTTTCTTTTAATAGTGTAGCAGAGTAGTTTGTGATGTGGGGATGTGGTGGTTTAGGGGTTAGTAGTATAGTTTAGTACAACTTTTTCCTTTGGTCAAATTATTTTGTTTGCGCAAACAAATTTGCGGTAATTTAAACACTGTGTGACTTGTAAAATGGATTTGAGCGCCAAAAAACCCTGCATTTGTGCTTCTCACGCTAATGATAGCACACCACTTGTAATCTAGCCCTAAGTCTTGAACGTTTTATTCATCCACATATTGATGACATCAGAATTACCTTCTCTCCTCACAGCTTCTCCCTTACCCTCGTACACTCTGATGTGGGGCCAGTTAAGGTTAGTGCTTTATTCCCATTTTAGCTCTACTAAACTAGCAATATGTTTTACTAAAAACAAACAGATGTATTTAACCATTTATTTATCTTCTAATAGCTTTTTTACGTTTTCAACAAACAAGATAAAAGTGGCAAATGTAAAGATAGACAAGTGATTAATGCAGATAGAGATCCAAGTAAAGTCTCTACATTGCACTTAAAGTGACCCTAAATACCTTGTAAATACAAGACATTTTTAAACAACTTTCCAATGTGCTACTGGGAGCTAGCTGAACACATGGGTAAGCCAATGACAAGATGCATATTTGTGCAGCCACCAATCAGCAGCCTAGCTCCCAGCTCCTGAACCTACCTATGTATGCTTTTCAACAAAGGATACTAAGAAAACAAAGCAAATTTGATAACAGAAGTAAATTGGAAAGCTGTTTAAAAATGTGGGTTTTATGTCCCTTTAAATTCTAAAGAAGCTACAACTAAAACATTAGTTTGTTCAGATTTGCAGTTGACCAGTGGCCGACCTGGGGACCATTTCAATCTCTCTTAAGTACATACAAACTACTTGGTCCCTGTAAATAAGCTACTTTTCATATTATTGACTCCAGTACCATAGATCTTTTTCCTAGAATGTTACACATTAGTCTGAACTCCCCCCCCCCCCCCCCCCCCCCGATTCTAACATGCAGGTTCTCTTGTCCATTATAGGTAGCTGAGCTGCAGAGATTTGTAAGCCTTGCTCTTAAGGTTGCATGTCCATTAATTAACAGTAAGTATTTTACATTGTATGCATCTCAACCTCATATCTAGGGTTGCCATGATATATCGAAAAAAAATAACAACCAAGATCATTAGCATAAATTTGCATAAATAATGATACAGCATAAATCAGGAACTAAAGCTGCGAGTACTGATTTAAAATGATAATTTGTTTATAATTGGATTCCAACACACTTAGAAGAAGTCTGACCATGATAGCATCTTTATTTCTTTATTTAATCTTTATTTTCACCTTTGACCTGAACCTTAAAAATAGCAGCCATGATGGTAAAATGCTGGATGGGAACTATACTCATAACATATCTGCTGAACTTATATTATTGTTGTCTTTCCAGAACGACTCAGGGATATCTACCCTTTTCCTATCTCCAACTTACGTCTGCAGAACCCTACAGTACAACTGTTGCAGGTGAGCTCCTCTCTCGGTGCCTAACCCCTCTCTCTAATGCTAATAATACTTTAAAGGGACATGAAACCAAACATTTATCTTTCATGGTTCAGATAGAGAATACAATTTTAAACAACATTCCATTTTACTTCTATTTGCTAATTTGATTCAATCTTTTGATATCCTTTGTTGAACAAATAACAATGCACATGGGTGAGCCAATCCCACTAGGCATCTATATGCAGCCACCAATCAGCAGCTACGGAGCCTATTTAGAAATGCTTTTCAACAAAGGATATCAAGTGAATGAAGTAAATTACTGTAGATAATACCATCCAGTTCTGTTTAATCATGTGGTTGATAATGTGGGGGGTAGTTATCAAGCCGTCAACCTCAAATACGCTGCGTATTCCTCAGCGTATTTGTGGCGAGGCTGATACGCCTTAGTTATCAAAGGCTCGAGACCGGCAAAAGTAGAATTTTGTGACGTCAGCTTCGATCCGCCGGACTCAGTCCGACACAGATCGATTCTTACGTCACTCCAGATGTTCCGCACACAAGTGCGGCACATTCTCACTACTTTTGCTAGCTATCAAAAAACTAGCAGGTACGCTCGGCACTTTTACGGCCCAGCGTACCTGGTTTTCAAAGCGCCAGCCTGGAGGCGGCGGATCCCATAGGAATCAATGGGAGTCTGACCATAGCGAAAGTACAAGTTCGCTGCTGACAGACATCCCATTGATTTCTATGGGAGCTGTCTACACCTAACACCCTAACATGTACCCCGAGTCTAAACACCACTAATCTGACCCCCCCTACACCGCCGCAACTAAATAAAGTTATTACCCCCTAAACCGCCGCTCCCGGAGCCCACCGCAAGCTACTCTATACATATTAACCCCTAAACCGCCGCTCCCGGAGCCCACCGCAACTATAATAAATGTATTAACCCCTAACCCGCCGCTCCCTGAACCCGCCGCAACCTATATTAAATGTATTAACCCCTATCCTGCCCCCCCTACACCGTCGCCACCTATAATACATTTATTAACCCCTAATCTGCCCCCCCTACACCGTCGCCACCTATAATAAATTTATTAACCCCTATCCTGCCCCCCACTACGCCGCCGCCACTGTAATAAAATGATTAACCCCTAAACCTAACCCTAACGCCCCCTAACTTAAATATTAATTAAATAAATCTAAATAAATTAACTCTTATTAACTAAATGAATCCTATTTAAAACTAAATACTTACCTTTAAAATAAACCCTAATATAGCTACAATATAAATAATAATTATATTCTAGCTATCTTAGGATTTATTTTTATTTTACAGGTACCTTTCAATTTATTTTAACCATGTACAATAGCTATTAAATAGTTATTAACTATTTAATAGCTTACCTAGCTAAAATAAAGAGAAATGTACCTGTGAAATAAATCCTAACCTAAGTTACAATTACACCTAACACTACACTATACTTTAATAAATTATTCCTATTTAAAAATAAATACTTACCTGTAAAATAAACCCTAAGATAGCTACAATGTAATTAATAATTATATTATAGCTATCTTAGGATTTATATTTATTTTACAGGTAACTTTGTATTTATTTTAGCTAGTTAGAATAGTTATTAAATAGTTATTAACTATTTAATAACTACCTAGCTAAAAGAAATACAAAATTACCTGTAAAATAAATCCTAACTTAAGTTACAATTAAACCTAATACTACACTATCATTAAATTAACTAAATAAACTACCTACAAAGAACTACAATGAAATACAATTACATAAACTAACTAAAGTACAAAAAATAAAAAAAGCTAAGTTACAAAAAATAAAAAATTAAGTTACAAACATGTTAAAAATATTACAACAATTTTAAGCTACTTACACCTAATCTAAGCCCCCTAATAAAATAACAAACCCCCCCAAAATAAAAAAAATCCCTACCCTATTCTAAATTACATAAATTTCAAAGCTCTTTTACCTTACCAGCCCTTAAAAGGGCCATTTGTGGGGGCATGCCCCAAAAAGTTCAGCTCTTTTGCCTGTAAAATAAAAATACAACCCCCCCCCCAACATTAAAACCCACCACCCACATACCCCTAATCTAACCCAAACCCCCCTTACAAAAACCTAACACTAATCCCCTGAAGATCATCCTACCTTGAGTCGTCTTCACTCAGCCGAGCCACCGATGGAACTGAAGAGGACATCCGGAGCGGAAGAAGTTAATCCTCCAAGCGGCGCTGAAGAAATCTTCCATCCGATGAAGTCATCATCCAGGCGGCGCTGAAGAAGTCTTCGATCCGGCCGATGTCATCTTCAAAGAGGCGCTGAAGAGGTCTTCTATCCGGGCGAAGTCATCTTCCAAGCCGGGTCTTCAATCTTCCTTCCGCCGACGCGGAACCACCTTCTTCACCGACGGACTACGACGAATGACGGCTCCTTTAAGGGACGTCATCCAAGATGGCGTCCCCTCAATTCCGATTGGCTGATAGGATTCTATCAGCCAATCGGAATTAAGGTAGGAAAATCTGATTGGCTGATGGAATCAGCCAATCAGATTGAGCTCGCATTCTATTGGCTGTTCCGATCAGCCAATAGAATGCGAGCTCAATCTGATTGGCTGATTGGATCAGCCAATCGGATTGAACTTGAATCTGATTGGCTGATTCCATCAGCCAATCAGATTTTCCTACCTTAATTCCGATTGGCTGATAGAATCCTATCAGCCAATCGGAATTGAGGGGACGCCATCTTGGATGACGTCCCTTAAAGGAGCCGTCATTCGTCGTAGTCCGTCGGTGAAGAAGGTGGTTCCGCGTCGGCGGAAGGAAGATTGAAGACCCGGCTTGGAAGATGACTTCGCCCGGATAGAAGACCTCTTCAGCGCCTCTTTGAAGATGACATCGGCCGGATCGAAGACTTCTTCAGCGCCGCCTGGATGATGACTTCATCGGATGGAAGATTTCTTCAGCGCCGCTTGGAGGATTAACTTCTTCCGCTCCGGATGTCCTCTTCAGTTCCATCGGTGGCTCGGCTGAGTGAAGACGACTCAAGGTAGGATGATCTTCAGGGGATTAGTGTTAGGTTTTTGTAAGGGGGGTTTGGGTTAGATTAGGGGTATGTGGGTGGTGGGTTTTAATGTTGGGGGGGGGGTTGTATTTTTATTTTACAGGCAAAAGATCTGAACTTTTTGGGGCATGCCCCCACAAATGGCCCTTTTAAGGGCTGGTAAGGTAAAAGAGCTTTGAAATTTATGTAATTTAGAATAGGGTAGGGATTTTTTTTATTTTGGGGGGGTTTGTTATTTTATTAGGGGGCTTAGATTAGGTGTAAGTAGCTTAAAATTGTTGTAATATTTTTAACATGTTTGTAACTTAATTTTTTATTTTTTGTAACTTAGCTTTTTTTATTTTTTGTACTTTAGTTAGTTTATGTAATTGTATTTCATTGTAGTTCTTTGTAGGTAGTTTATTTAGTTAATTTAATGATAGTGTAGTATTAGGTTTAATTGTAACTTAAGTTAGGATTTATTTTACAGGTAATTTTGTATTTCTTTTAGCTAGGTAGTTATTAAATAGTTAATAACTATTTAATAACTATTCTAACTAGCTAAAATAAATACAAAGTTACCTGTAAAATAAATATAAATCCTAAGATAGCTATAATATAATTATTAATTACATTGTAGCTATCTTAGGGTTTATTTTACAGGTAAGTATTTATTTTTAAATAGGAATAATTTATTAAAGTATAGTGTAGTGTTAGGTGTAATTGTAACTTAGGTTAGGATTTATTTCACAGGTACATTTCTCTTTATTTTAGCTAGGTAAGCTATTAAATAGTTAATAACTATTTAATAGCTATTGTACATGGTTAAAATAAATTGAAAGGTACCTGTAAAATAAAAATAAATCCTAAGATAGCTAGAATATAATTATTATTTATATTGTAGCTATATTAGGGTTTATTTTAAAGGTAAGTATTTAGTTTTAAATAGGATTCATTTAGTTAATAAGAGTTAATTTATTTAGATTTATTTAATTAATATTTAAGTTAGGGGGGCGTTATGGTTAGGGTTAGACTTAGGTTTAGGGGTTAATCATTTTATTACAGTGGCGGCGGCGTAGTGGGGGGCAGGATAGGGGTTAATAAATTTATTATAGGTTGCGGCGGGTTCATGGAGCGGCGGTTTAGGGGTTAAACTATTTATTTAGTTGCGGAGAGGTGCGGGATCAGCAGGATAGGGGTTAATAATTTTATAATAGAGGGCGACGGTATAGGGGGGCAGGATAGGGGTTACTAGGTATAATGTAGGTGGCAGCGGTGTCCGGGAACGGCGGTTTAGGGGTTAATACATTTATAAGACTTGCGGCGGGGTCTAGGAGCGGCGGTTTAGGGGTTAATACATTTATAAGACTTGCGGCGGGGTCTAGGAGCGGCGGTTTAGGGGTTAATACATTTATAAGACTTGCGGCGGGGTCTAGGAGCGGCGGTTTAGGGGTTAGTAACTTTATTTAGTTGCGGGGGCCTCCGGGGGCGCCGGTATAGGGGGTAGAACAGTGTAGTTTAGTGTGAGTGCTTAGTGACAGGCTAGCAATAAAGCTGGGAAAAAGCCGAAGGGCAGCGAGATCCGATGAGTGATAACTGTCACAGTCCGCTGCTCATCGCCCCGCGGCTTTTTGACAGCTTTATTTGATAACTTAGGCGAACGTATTCAAGGTCCGCGGCGGCGAAGGTAGGCGAGCTTAGGCGGACGTATTGGGCCGGCGAAGCCAGAAAAGTAGACGGCTTGATAAGTAGCCCCCTGTGTGTTTCTTTATCTGCCTGTATCTATCTTTCTATCTGTCTGTATCTATCTATCTATCTATCTATCTATCTATCTATCTATCTATCTATCTATCTATCTGTCTGTCTGTCTGTATCTATCTTCTATCTTTCTTTATTTCCCTTTATCTGTCTGTCTATCTATATATCTATCTGTCTGTCTATCTATTTGTCTGTCTGCCATCTGTATCTGTCTGTCTATTTATACAGTATATCTATCTATCTATCTATCTATCTATCTGTCTGTCTATCTATTTGTCTGTCTGCCATCTGTCTCTCTATGTTGTTATCTAGCTGTCTTTCTGCATCTATCTATCTATCTATCTATCTATCCATCTATCTATCTATCTATCTATCTATCTGTCTGTCTGTCTGTCTGTATCTGTCTGTCTATGTTGCAATCTATCTGTCTGTCTGCCTCTATCTATCTATCTATCTATCTATCTATCTATCTATCTATCTATCTATCTATCTATCTGCCTGTATCTGCCTGTCTGCCACCTGTCTATGTTGCAGTCTATCTATCTGTCTGTCTATCTGTCTGCCTGTCTCTGTCTGTCTATCTATCTATCTATCTATCTATCTATATGTATGTATGTATCTATCTGTCTATTTCTCTGTCTTCCATCTGTCTGTCTATGTTGCTGTCTGTCTGTCTGTCTGTATCAGTCTATCTATCTGTCTTTCTGCCTGCCTCTATCTGTCTGTCTATGTTGCTGTCTATCTATCTGTCCTAGCTGTCTGGTAATTAAAGTGGCCGGTATTTTTTTCTTAAAAAGGTAGCAATCCTAGATGGGGGTTGACACCATGAGTTACCGCACCAGGTGACACCAACCCTAGTGACGCCACTGGTTTGCTGCAACTGTTTTGCCACTGTCATTGTCTTAACAAAATCTCAATTGTTTGGTGTCAGCAGAAAATATAAGATAAACAAATTAGGTAGAGATATGTGGCAGGGTACTACTTATGAAGTCTGTCATATGCTCTTTCAGCTTTGAATCATATTTGCATATTTAAAGGGATAAGAAACCCCAAAAAATTATTTCTAATTTACTTCTGTTATCAATATTTCTTCATCTCTTGGTATCTTTTGTTAAAAAACAGGGACGTATGCTTACAAGCCAGCCCATTTCTGGAGCACTATATGGCAGCAGTTTTGCAAGAATGTTATCCATTTACAAGAGCACTATATGGCAGCGCTATTTCCTGTCATGTAGTGTTCCAGATGCCTATCTAGGTATCTCTTCCACACAGAATATCATGGGAACTAAACAAATTGATAATAGACATAAATTGGAAACATTTTTTTTAAATGGTATGCTCTGTCTGAATCACAAAATACATTTTTTGGGTTTCATATCCCTTTAAAGGGAAAACATTTTATTGTTTAAAAAGATAGATAATCCCTTTATTACCCATTCCCCAGTTTTGCTTAACCAGCACTGTTATAATAAAATACTTTCTACCTCTGTGATTACCTTGTATCTAAGCTTCTGCCCCGTACCTGGTGCTGGTTCTTATATAACCATTATCATTCTCCATGTGAGTGAGCACAATGTTATCTGTATGGCACAAATTAATTAGCACTTTCTCGCTGTTGTGCAAGATTTAAAAAGCTAATACAAATCACTGATATAAGAGGCGACCTGCAGGGGCTTAGAAACAGGCAAACTTAGAGGCTATGGGGTATATTTACCATGGTGCGGACAGACATGATCCGCTATAGCGAATCATGTCTGCCGCTCATCAATAAATGCCGACAGCATACGCTGTCGGCATTTACCATTGCACCAGCAGTTCTTGTGAACTGCTGGTGCAATACCGCCCCCTGCAGATTTGCGGCCAATCGGCCGCTAGGTGGGGGAGTCAATCAACCTGATCGTATTCGATCATGCTGATTGCTGTACTCCACCTCAGAGGTGGCGGACGAGTTAAGGAGCAGCCGTCTTAGGACCGCTGCTTCTTATCTTCCGCTTCAGGCGGAACTGAAGCGAAATGGGTCGGAAGCAGCATCCGCTGCTTCATAAATCGACCCCTATATATTTATATAACAGTGTTGGTTATACAAAGCTGGGGAATGAGTAGTAAAGGCGTCTAGAACAATAAAAAAAAATTAGACTGTCCCTAGGGGGCAAAATAAATAATGAAAGTATATTACAAATGTGTTTTATGATGCATTATTAAACATTTTATATTGCAATCTCAAAGTGTTTACTGTCTCTATAAGTTTTTGTTTCTTCCCAAAACAACCATTCACTCCCCTCGAATACCCCTACTTTCTACTGTGCCATTAACTTTCTCATCAAATCTCATTTCTCTCTTTCTCAGGGATACATAGTAATTGTTACTGATTTTGAGCTGACAGACCAGTCCAACAACATGACCTGTAACAATCTGGAATGCAACCATTGAACGCGTGAGCTGCATATAAAATGCCAGCGCTGAGTATTATGTTTCATAATCAGAAAAATAATGAATACATCACAAAACCAATGGTGCAGATAAAGCAGGGAATATGAATGGGGATGAATAAAGGATAATCACATGATCAGATGGGGTATTTAAAAAGACTTCTGCCCTATCATCAGGGGCAGGGGGATGGGAAGCTGAATTGAGATTTAGGTTATGTGTGATGATTTGTTCTGTGCTGTACGGTTTGGTGTAGCAACAGTTAATATTTAAGGGCCCATGTTATAACAAGACAGATTCACAGAACAATGGAAATTGGCCAAGCATTAATTACTCTGCCTGGTCTCCTGCAGTTGCTTGGGGTGGACCAGCCACCGGGGTTAATCATTTATGAAAGAGGGTGAAATTTTTCTAATTAGAGTACCCTGTTCTGATTTGTTTCTGTCTAAAAGATTTTACATCACATTAGCAGAGCCATTTTCCTTATTCTGCTTTTTTTTGTCTGCTCTGATATCTATTTAACAGATTTGTATGTACTTATTCTAATAAGAATGCTGATGATCTTATAGGGCCATTGTACTGTACAATTATCTCCCCTTAAATGAATTCCCAATGGTTTATTTTACATGCTATTATACTGTTCATACTAGTTCATACTAGCTCCTTTACCTTTATTGTATCATTTGTCATAACTGCTTTTGTCTTTTCAAACCACCACCTATGCTGAAAATATTAATACTGCAGTATTCTCTCTACAAAAGCTACGTAAACAAGAGGAAACAGCAAAAAACATTCTCCCAGTTCTCTGTGTTAGGACTATAATAAACTATTAGCAGTTACTTATCCTCTGTTCCTTTAATATATTCCCAATGACTTGCTATTCAAGCTACATAGAATTAAATATATATGGGAATTGCATTTTTAGGTTTGTCCTAGCAATTGAAAATCAAAATTCCAGTATCTAAGTATTGGACTTTAATATATGATAGGTTTGCCTGTGTATATATAGAGAGATAAGATAAGGAGGGTTGTTATATCTGAAAGCTCAGTCCACTTGAATTGGCATGTTTGTGAGACCATTGGGTTGAGATTTTAAAGAGCAAAAAAACTGTTTTTACAAGTAGAAAAAAAGGAGTAATTCCCATATATATATAATATTCTGAATGAATCAGGTATAAGAAATCATTTGAAACACATTAAGGGGAAACCAATTTTAGAGTAAAGTGTCCCTTTAAGGCTCTACCTTTGTGTTTACCTACTCCTGGCAGTCAAACTGGCTCAAAATATTAGAGATAAACCCCTGAGCTAGAAACCGGTACTAGACATAGTTGAGGTCTATAGAGGGTTTTTCTGACATGGATAAATATGACAGGCCCTATACAATCTGAGAAGTTTGAATGGAATTCAAAGCCCACGGGAGACTGATCTAGAGGGGGATATTTAGGTGACCCTAGTAAACGTCTGCTGTTGGGATACTGACTTAAAAACAGCTATTTTGTTTGGGGGATGTGTGGTGTGGGGGTTAAAGGGAGACAAGAGTATTCCTTTTTTTCATTTTGTTCCCTTTCTTGGAACTTATTATATCAGATGTTCATTTTTGATTTATAAGATTCTAATAGCTATTGAAAAACTATAATTAGATTTAATCAAATGTGTCCATTAGCATATTCTTATGATTTCAATCTACTGTACATGGAACATGCTGTCATGACGCAAATCTTAATAAAAATGTATTTTTTCTCTATTTTTTAAAATGTCTCCTTTAGTATAATTCTAGATGGTACAACTGTAGCAATCTTTGGAATGACATAGTCGGAGCCTTAGTTCATCAAAATGAGCAATACCATAACAAGAGGTCATGATGTGAAATTAAACTGTAGCAAGTTCAGGAGTAATTTATGTAAGCACTTCTTTCCAAAAAGAGTGGTTGATCCATGAACTATTCCACAAGAAAGAAGGTGGACAGTTTGCAGTTAAAATCCCAAAACTTTTATTTCATCCGTTAAAACTGTTATAGGAACAACAGCAGCAAGGTAGGGAGAGCGTAGCACCACCTGGCTTACGCGTTTCGGCTTACACTGTAATCATAGCCAATGGGTGCTAGGTTCAACCCATCTCATTTAAAAATACTAATATTCAACCCTATAGGTTGCTAGAAACTAGTTATGCTAAACTCTAATTGTTCAATAAGTTGCCAAAGTGATGCTGTAACAGCAAAATTCAGCCATTGGCTATGATTACGTCGTAAGCCGAAACGCGTAAGCCAGGTGGCGCTACGCTCTCCCTACCTTGCTGCTGTTGTTCCTAAAACAGTTTTAATGGATTAAATACATTTTTTGGATTTTAACTGCAAACTGTCCATCTTCTTTCTTGTGGAATATTTACTTTACCAGCGCGGCAATTTTGCCACTAGTCTTCAGTCTGCTCAGCCTGTACCAGCTCTGTTGCAGAATATCTTCCTCCTACACACAGATACGTCATCGGGTGCTGCAGCCTTTGGATTTGTGGCTTGTCAGAAGGGTCCGTCTGCACAATGGATACACGCACAGCGTCTTGTGGATATTTGTAGCAGCCAGTTGGGTCTCACCTAGAATGGTAACTCTTTCTGCTCAATACACGTTTATTTGGAGGTATGCAATTCCAGCACTCAAGTGACTTTGTTCAGTAGATTTGTAGCACTAGTAAAAAGTCTGTTTTGAGGAGTATTGGTTTTGGTGGCTGAAAGGACAGAACTGTATATTGACCTTTTAAGACGGACATTTAAGGTCTGACTAACGGATTCCCACATTTTCCTTTTTCCTATTTCATTGGGTACTTCTGGTGTTACTCTGGGACCATTGGGAATATAGTGCTTTATTATGGAAGGGACACATCAAGATGCATTTAATTTTTTTTCATTGAGACCAGCCATGTTACACTGCAACAACACTCAGGATTGTGACTTAATCTTCTCTGAAGATAAATGTTCTCTCTCATTGGGGACTTTATTTGATCATATGGAGAATCTGTTGATGTAAGAGCTTAAAGCTCAGTGGGACATATGGACATTTGATAAATATATAAAGGCAGGCATGATACCCAGAGGTCTTAGGGTGTATAAGTTTCCTACTTTTGAAATAGATAGTGAGGATAAAGACTTCTTAACTGCCTGGAATGACATTTTATCAGAATGTTCAGTATGTTTAATGCTAATGGTGATCAAATATAGGACTCAAAATTTGGATAAAATTAAACTTTAAATTGATGATTTGCAGGTGGAACTAAATAAAATGTGTTCAGAGCCTAAGTTTGTCAAATATGACAATATTTTACAACAATCAGTTGCACAGGGCAAATCATCAATAATGGAAAATAAACATCTAAAATATATGAGAGATAAAGCATACTATATATCTAATGCAGTATACATTTGGAATTGAAAAAAAGGGCAGTGATTTCAGACGTAATCAATCTCAGTCTAATGGTAACAATAAAAATAGCAAAGGCAAAAATAACAAAAAATGTAGGGGTAAAAAGAATGTCTCTTTTTCTGACAGTGAGACTGAATATTCTTCTGATGACAGTAAAGGGACTGACAATGTACTAGTGAATTCAGTAACTCAAGGTGTTCCTATAGAAGGGACATTGGTATCACAGTCAGAACTAGTGGTAAAGCCCAAAATGCCAGTAATGATTCCAACCCATCATGAGAACAGTGGGGTTAGTGCACAAATAAAATCGAGTATTTCCCCACAAACTAGTGGGAAATCTTCAGAACAGTCAGATTTGGACTGGGTTTTTCCAGTGGAACAGTATCCTATGGGAGGGGGTTCGAGTTATAAAAAAAACCCAAACCAAGGCACAAAAGACAGGTATCAACTCAGGGGCAATAGCACACAGAGCAAATACAAATAACTAATGCTCTAAATTTGTCCAGTGTTCCTCTAACCTCAGATCAGGAATATCTTCTTAGTTTGGGTCTTTGTTTTGTTTCTTCTAATTTTAACGTTTTCCAAACCTTATTAGATGTTAATCGTCTAGTGTTAAATATTACTTGAATCTGATTTAGTGGCCCTAGGGGAATCCATTAAATTAAATACCTATAAACCGAAATGTTATTTTACAAAGGGACAAAAGGAAGCACTTGTTTCTTTGGAACAAAACAGGGCACTTGTCATACGGCCTGCAGACAAGGGAGGGTCAGTGGTTGTGATGGATAGATCAAGTTATATATCTGAAGCACAACGTCAACTGACTAATACTCAAGAGTATTCTAGACTAAGTGGGGATCCCACTGGTGTGTTCAGAATGGAATTAAGACAACTTCTAGATGATGGAATGGAACAGGGCTTCTTTGATTCCCAAATGGTAGATTATTTGAATGTTGAATTTCCAAAGACACCCTGGTTTCACCATCTACCGAAGGTACATAAAACTATAAGCAATATACAAGGACGACCAATCATAAGTGGTATTGATTCCCTACTAGAACACACTCTTGTCTCCTCCCTAGTCCTGTATCAGAGATACTAAGCATGTACTCAATTTAATTAAAGAAGTCACATGGGACAATGGCTTTACTTGGCTGACAATTGATGCAGTGTCCCTTTACACGCCAATTCCTCATGACAAAGGTTTACAAGCCTTGCATTTTTTTTCTTCAACACTTCACTCAGTATACTGACAATTTTCAGAAGTTTATTGCCAAGGTGGCTTAGTTTTTGCTTACCCATAATTATTTTAGATTTGATGGGGATTTCTTTCTCCAAAGGTGGCACATCCATAGGAGAAAAATTTGCTCCATCCTATGCAAACTTATATCTAGGATGGTGGGAGATGGTGCACATCTTTGGAGAGAGCAACCCATTCGGTTCTTATATAAGACTGTTTAAACGTTTCATTGAGGATTTGCTACTGATCTGGTCAGGTCCTACTGAGTTGATTGTTCCCTTTGTTGATTATCTGAACACAAATGATATGGGGTTGCGATTTACCTTTGAGTATCACTCCAAATATATAAACTTTTTGGATCTCACTTTGATAGGAGATGACAGTGGTAAGATTATGTCAAGGGTCTATCGCAAACCCATAGCCGGTAATACCCTTCTTCACGCTACCTCTTGTCACCCAGATCATGTGACATTTGCAGTGGCTAGAGGCCAGTTCACTGATTTTGTGACTGAGGCTGGTCTATTGGAAGAACGATTGTTTACCAGGAAATACCCAAAAAGGGAAGTATATAGGGCTAGATGAGAGGTTCACAACACTGAGAGGGAAACACTTCTATTGGATGTTTCCTGTAGAAGTAAACATTCTAACTTTGACGGTTTACATTTTGTAACAGGTTATAGCACTCAATATTCACAGATACGTGCTATAATCAAAAAACATGTTGCGCTTCTGGCAGCGGATGATAGTTTGGTTGATGTTATGAGAAAGGGAATTAGATGCTCATATAAAAAGTGTCGTACACTTGGCTCTATATTATCCCCAACACAACTCAAGTCAACGACTCCTCCTACAAGTTCCTGGCTTACCCATGTGAGGATGTATATATGTGGTCACAATCAATGTAAACCTTGTGACTTTGCATACATCACCAACACTTTTAGGTCCTCTGTTACAGGAGAAGTTTTTGAAATACAATCATGTCTAAACTGCACTTCTTCTTATGTAATCTACCATATTAAATGCACTTTTTGCAATCTTCAATATGTGGGGCTTACGAGTAGGGATGTTAACTCTCGCATACGGGAACATCTGTCTACTATCACTAGAGGTAGATCCTCTACTCTACTTGTGCAACATTTTGCCACAAAACATGATAGCAATATGCATTCATTTAGGTGGTGTGCCATTGAAAAAGTAAAAACTCCCAAAAGGGGTGGAAATCTTGATCAGATCTTGGCTAAAAGAGAGATGTATTGGATTTTCAGGTTGGGCACTCGTATACCACAAGGTCTTAATTCCTAAGTATGACCATATTAATTATTGGGAGTAGTTTCTTCCCAGATGTATATTCCCTGATCTACGAATCCAATATTATCTTAGACCATTTATTATTTTCCTATAAATTATTAACTACTAGTCCTAAAGCCCGTTTACACGGGCCATTTTTTGCAGTACAGCGGTCCCACCCCTTGCTCTCTCTCTCCCCCTCTCTTTTGTGCTCTCTCCCCCTCTCTTTTGCGCTCTCTCTCCCCGTCTCTTTTGCGCTCTCTCTTGCTCCACCTCTCTTATGCTCTCTCTCTCTCCACCTCTCTGTTGCTCTCTCTCTCCCCCTTCTCTTTTGCTCTATCTCCCCCTCTCTTTTGCGCTCTCTCTCCCTCTCTTTTGCGCTCTTTCTCACTCCACCTCTCTTTTGCTCTCTCTCTCCCCCCTCTCTTTTGCTCCCTCTCTCCCCCTCTCTTTTGCTTTATCTCCCCCTCTCTTTTGCTCTCTCTCCCCCTCTCTTTTGCGCTCTCTATTTCCCCTCTCTTTTACGCTCTCTCCCCCCTCTCTTTTGCGTTCTCTCTCTCTTTTGTGCTCTCTCTCTCCCCCCTCTTTTGCACTCTCTCTCTCCCCCTCTCTTTTGCACTCTCTCTCTCCTCTCTCTTTTGTGCTCTCTCTTCCCCTCTCTTTTGTGCTCTCTCTCTCCCCCTCTCTTTTGCGCTCTCTCTCCCCCCCTCTCTTTTGTGCTTTATCTCCCCCCCTCTTTTGAGCTTTCTCTCTCCCCCTCTCTTTTGCTCTGTCTCTCTCCCCTTTATTTTGCTCTCTCTCTCCATCCCTCTCTTTTGCTCTTTCTCTCCATCCCTCTCTTTTGCTCTCTCTCTCTCCCCCTCTCTTTTGCTCTCTCTCTCCCCCCTCTCCCCCCCTCTTTTGCTCTGTATCTCTCCCCTCTCTTTTGCTCTCTCTCTCCATCCCTTTCTTTTGCTCTCTCTCTCTCCCCCCTCTCTTTTGCTCTCTCTCCCCCTCTCTTTTACTCTCTCTCCCCCTCTCTTGTTTCTCTCTCTTCCCTCTCTTTTGCTCTATCTCCCCTTCTCTTTTGCTCTTTCCCCTCTCTTTTGCTCTCTTTCCATCCCTCTCTTTTGCACTCTCTCTTCCCCTCTCTATTGCTCTCTCTCCTCCTCTCTTTTGCTCTCTCTCCCCCCTCTCTTTTGCTCTCTCTCCCCCCTCTCTCTCTCCCCCTCTCTTTTGCTCTGTCTCTCTCCCCTTTATTTTGCTCTCTCTCTCCATCCCTCTCTTTTGCTCTTTCTCTCCATCCCTCTCTTTTGCTCTCTCTCCCCCTCTCTTTTGCTCTCTCTCTCCCCCCTCTCCCCCCCTCTTTTGCTCTGTATCTCTCCCCTCTCTTTTGCTCTCTCTCTCCATCCCTTTCTTTTGCTCTCTCTCTCTCCCCCCTCTCTTTTGCTCTCTCTCCCCCTCTCTTTTACTCTCTCTCCCCCTCTCTTGTTTCTCTCTCTTCCCTCTCTTTTGCTCTATCTCCCCTTCTCTTTTGCTCTCTTTCCATCCCTCTCTTTTGCACTCTCTCTTCCCCTCTCTATTGCTCTCTCTCCTCCTCTCTTTTGCTCTCTCTCCCCCCTCTCTTTTGCTCTCTCTCCCCCCTCTCTCTCTTCCCCTCTCTTTTGCACTCTCTCTTTCCCCCTCTTATTTTCTCTCTCCCCCTCTCTTTTGCTCTCTCTCTCCCCCTCTCTTTTTTTCTCTCTTCCCTCTATTTTGCTCTTTCTCCTCTATTTTGCTCTCTCTCCCCCTCTCTTCTGCGCTTTCCCCTCTCTTCTGCTCTTCCCCCTCTCTTTAGCTCTTCCCTATCTCTTTTTGTCTCTCCCCCACTCTTTCTATTTCTCTCCCCTCTCTCGTGCCGACCGCGCCCGCCCATGCCCACGCTCCCACCTGGCCACGCCCACTTTCACCCCACCGCCGCAAACAGTGTGCCAGGTAAGGCCAGGTGTGTTTGTCCTCGTGCTGTCTCTGATGCGCATGACAGCTTCGGACAAACACACTTGACCTTTTATATTATAGGATGCCGAATTGTATAGGATATAGGATTTGTGTGTATTTATTCTAGGATTAGCATTGATGTTTTAGATTGTATATATTTTCATATTAACTTTCTAGTATGTCTTTATGCTTATCAAGTATGTTTATCTATTCATTATTTTCTTTTCTAAACTGCCTTTGCAATTGGTCCATTATGCAATCTAAGGTATTATACTTTAATGTGTATTGCTTTTGCACTTTATATATACATCCTATATATCATCTATAATGTCTGTTCTAGCACTCTATCTGAATTTTTGCTGTTACAGCGTCACTTTGGCAACTTATTGAACAATTAGGGTTTAGCGTAACTAGTTTCTAGCAACCTATAGGGTTGCATATTAGCATTTTTAAATGAGTTGGGTTGAACCTAGCACCCATTGGCTATGATTACGGCGTAAGCCAGGTGGTGCTACGCTCTCCCTACCTTGCTGCTGTTGTTTCTATAACAGTTCTAACGGATGAAATAAAAGTTTTGGGATTTAACTGTGAACTGTCCACCTTCTTTCTTGTGGAATATTTACTTCACCAGCACGGCAGTTTTGGCACTAGTCTTCAGTCTGCTCAGCCTGTACCAGCTCCGTTGCAGAATATCTTCCTCCTACACGCAGATACGTCATCGGGTGCTGCAGCCTTTGGATTGGTGACTTGTCGGAATTGTCCGTCTGCACAAGGGTGAGAAGCCTAATGGATACACGTACAGCGTCTGGTGGAGATTTGTACCAGCCAGTTGGGTCTAGGGTTGCCACCCAGCCGGTATTTTACCGACATGGCCGGTATTTTTAAGGTTCATGTCAATGTAGAAAATAAATAATAAATATTGAAAGAAAGCCCCTGTCAAAGTGAAACGTCTTCTGAGGGAGATTAATACTAGTTATAAACAAATGAGCATTTAAAATAAGTCCAAGCAGCTTTAGTTTTTGAGTTATGCTGTTTAATTATTTATTCAAATTTATGTTAATGAGCATGGCCGGTATTTTCTTCAAAGAACGGCAAATCTTTCTGCCCACTACACATTTATTTGGAGGTATGCAATTCCAGCACTTGAGTGACTTTGTTCAGTAGATTTGTAGCACTGGTAAAAAGTCTGTTTTGAGGAGTATTGGTTTTGGTGGCTGAACGGACAGAACTGTATATTGACCTTTAAGAAGGACATTTGAGGTCTGACTAACGGATTCCCACATTTTCCTTTTTCCTGATTCATGAACTAGACTTATAATAATGGTATTAAGGACTGCAAGGGAATTCAAGAATACCTGACATATGGGAAGGCTACGCTGATTATTTAGTGCAGTCTGGGCAGGCCTTTTGGTTCTTACCTGCCTAAGAAATTGCCATAGCAGAAGTTTATTATTAGATGTGGGGTATATTATTTAGAGTCTGTTAACAGATGGATAAACATTTTGACTCTACGAAAGACATACAAATAAAATTGTCTCTTCGTTTATGAACAAATCTCACAGATCAATAACATGAAACCCAGGCTCCTGTTTGTCCCTTATCAAATACATTCTCAGTGCTCATAGGATCTTCCCTGGTTGGTGGGTGTGTTTTCAACCATGATTAGCAAACACATCAACCAATAACAGAGCACTATTTAGGTCAGGCAAGTTTCTTATGCATGCTGACTGTGGATGTGATTATAATACCTATGGGATTTACTATTTTACATAACTATGTATTCGAAAATTAATTGAGGTAAATAACTAGAGCACACAGGCAAACATTTTGGCCTAGATTACAAGTGTAGCGCTATAGTTATCACTATGAGCGGAAACAAGATCGCTCAAATCTATATTACAAGTGGCGCACTATCAAAATTACCGCATATTAGTTTCCGCAAACTCGCTGTAATTTACTTCCCCATATTTTCTATGGGTAGTGTAAATCACTAATTTGCGCTTGTTTCACAAGTTGAAAGTAAATGCAATTGTGCGAGCGCAATCGCATTTACCGCTCAAACTTTTTACGTGACCTGAAAGTTCACATGTCCAAATGAAACAGTTACACTAAACACACAATAAACCCCTAAACCGCCACCCCCCCACATTGCAAACTACATAAATATACTATTAACCCCTAAACCGATATCCTCCACATTGCAAACTACATAAATATACCATCAACCCCTAAACAGCCACCCCCCCCCCACATCGCAAACTACATAAATATACTATTAACCCCTAAACCCCCATCCCTCCACATCGCAATATCTAAACTATACTATTAACCCCTAAACTGCCATCGACCACATCTAAACCCTCTCAACTAACACCCCCTAACTTAACCCAAAACAAACTACCCCAAACTTTACCAAAATAAAATAACTACCCTAAAAAAAACAAAGACCCTTACCTGTCAAATGAAATAAAAACCGAATCATACCTTTAAAAATAAAAACCTACTATTATCAAAAATTTAAAACCTAACATTACAAAAAAAACCTTGGTATCCATAGTGTATATATATACGGTATATATCCTATACTATAAAAGGTCAAGTGTTTGTCCGAAGCTGTCATGCGCAGTAGAGACAGCACGAGGACAAACACAACTGGCCTTAGAGTCCCTACCTGATCTGCGATGCGGCAGAAGTGGGCGTGACTGGACGTGAAGGGGCGTGGCCGGACTTGAAGGGGGTGGGCCGGGCACGGTTGCTCACGCAAGATAGAGGGGAGAGAGATAGAGAGGGGAGAGAGATAGAGAGGGGGAGAGATAGAAAGAGGGGGAGAGAACAAAAGAGATGGGAAAGAGCTAAAGATAGGATAAGAGAGGGGAAAGAGCAAGAGAGGGTGGAGAGAGCAAAATAGAGGGGGAGAGAGAAAATAAGAGGGGGAAAGAGAGAGAGCAAAAAAAGAGAGGGGAGAGAGAGAGGGGGAGAGATAGATGGGGGAGAGAGAGGGGGTAGAGAGAGAGGGGGAGAGAGGGGGGAGATAGAGGGGGAGAGGGGGGAGAGAGAGAGAGAGAGAGAGAGAGAGAGAGGGGGGAGAGAGAAAGAGGGGGAGAGAGAGAGAGGGGGAGAGAGAGGGGAGAGAGAGAGAGAGTGAGGGGAGAGAGAGAGGGGGGAGAGAGAGAGAGGGGGGAGAGAGAGAGAGAGGGGGAGAGAGAGAGAGGGGGGAGAGAGAGGGGGGGGGAGAGAGAGAGAGAGGGGGAGAGAGAGAGAGGGGGGAGGGAGGGAGGAGAGAGAGAGGGGGGGGGAGGGAGAGAGAGGGGAGAGAGAGAGGGGGGAGAGGGAGAGGGGGGAGAGAGAGAGGGGGGAGATGGAGAGAGAGGAGGAAGAGAGAGGGGAGAGAGAGAGAGGGGGGGAGGGAGAGAGAGGGGAGAGAGAGAGAGGGGGGAGAGAGAGAGGGGGGAGATGGAGAGAGGAGAGAGAGAGAGGGGGGAGAGGGAGAGGGGGGGAGAGAGAGAGGGGGAGAGAGGGGGGAGAGAGAGAGGGGGAGATGGAGAGAGAGGGGGAAGAGACAGGGGGGAGAGAAAGGGGGGAGAGAAAGGGGGAGATGGAGAGAGGGGGGGAGAGAGAGGGGGAGAGAGAGATGGGAGAGAGAGAGGGGGAAGAGAGAGATGGGAGAGAGAGGGGGGGGAGAGAGAGGGGGAAAGAGAGGGGGGGAGAGAAAGGGGGGAGAGAGAGAGGGGGGAGAGAGGGGGGGAAAGAGGGGGGGAGAGGGGGGGAGAGAGGGGGGGGGGAGAGGGGGGGGGGGGAGAGAGAGGGGGGAGAGGGAGGGGGGGAGAGGGAGGGGGGGAGAGAGAGAGGGGGGAGAGAAAGGGGGGAGAGAGAGAGAGAGGGGGAGAGAGGGGGAGAGAGAGCGGGGAGGGAGAGAGTGCAAGGGGTGGGACCGCTGTACTGCAAAAAATGGCCCGTGTGAACGGGCTTTAGGACTAGTGTATATATATATATATATATATACATATATGTAGAAATACTGCATATATTGTACCAAAAAACATCAGATATATGTAGAAATATGTATTTATGAATTAATTAGAAGATATTCTTCATTGTAAAGAACGTAATTGGAATGTGAAATATTCATATTTTTATGTCGTGTTAGCGCACTTGAGAATATGCGATCAGGTTTGAGCGCGAGTAGGCTGTTTTTTCCACTTTTTTTGCTCCATTGACTTCTATGGGGGAATAGGTTATCGTGCGGGATATTATAAGTTCAGCTTTTTACGCGCGTCGGGTTAGCGTGAACAATAACTTTTTACTTTCAACTTGTAATACAAGCGCAATCCGACGCACGCAAAAAGATTACTTCTAGTGCAGTTAACAATCGAGTGTTAAATAGCGCTCCACTTGTAATGTGGCCCTAAATGGGAGCAGATTTGTAAACTACAATGTCACTTTAAAGAGACATGAAATGAGGGCAGTGTTTGTTAACTCCAGGTTTAGCCCTATTAAACTTCACTCCACTAATCATTGGCTGCTAATTTCCTTCACTACTAGCCCGCTGCAAACCCCACATAGCTTGCACCTAACAGTTTTTTCTTTAGTGTAAATCAGTGCAGATGATAATTTTTTTTATCATTTACATTGCCTTTCTTGGATACCAGCTGCCCAGTGTTCCCTCGAAGGCCACATTTTGTGAGCTGTCCAGCAGTGAAACAGTTAATAAGGGAACCATACCTTGCAGTCTGTATTGTGTAGTGTTTGCTAACTGCACAGTATGGTTTCCTAATTAACTGTTTCCCTGCTGGACCTCTCTCTGGCCTTAGAGGGAACACTGGTCAATACATTATCCAGCTGATTTTATTAGCTGCAAATAAAATTACTGTAGTATAGCAAAATCTAAATGGTTATTGTGACTATGAATGGAGCTAGCTGTAGAAACTTTCATAAGTATTACTAACTGCTGCTAAGCAGACCCAGCAGCCACTACATAAAATCTGGTACATTTTTAGTTACGCTGTTTTTTTTAATTTATAATTTATGAACACATTATAGCCAGCTGTTGCTATGTTGCAGCTCTTTTGCTATAGTGTGCATTTAATTTATGATTCTAGACCCTTGTTGGTTCAGGGGGCTATCTAGTTAAATTAAATCCTATTTATTACTACTTTTGTCTGCTTATATATACCCAACATAGGCCCTGTAAAAAATTTTTTATAACAGATAATTAGTAATTAGACAGGAATAATAAGTATTACAACTATAGCTATTGCTCCATATATCCACTAGGGGGAGGAATTGTGCAATTTATGAGAAAATGGGAATATTATCTTAGAAGATGCACATGGAATTAAATTGAGACATGAGCTCTTAGCTGTCTGGTTAATTAGCAGAATTAGTTACCATAAGTGACTTAGGAAACTGGTAATATTAATCTGAACCTCACATTTTTTATAATTACTAGAAATACATACACACTAATTCTGCACAAATTCTACTCTGCTGCTCTTAATTTTATTATTACTAGACAAGCTGGTGGCTGAAAATAGATAATTGTAAAGGCCATCTGGCTCCAGGGGCGTATTTAGGTTTTGTGCTGCCCTAGGCACTCAAAATTCTGCTGCCCACCCCACCCCAGGTTTAAGGCCTTTTTTTAGACATAATATTTTTGGGGCAGGGTGTAAAAAATAAAAAAAATAATGTCTTTTTAAGTAGATGTTCACCAGGGCTTGTATTCACTCTGGTCACACACACACACACACACACATATATATATATATATATACATTATTTTGCAAGTCAAATGATTAAAGTGTATATATCAGAAAAAAATATCCTTCACTGTATGATAGTTTGTCAGTAGGTAGTTGTTTAACCTTAAACATCTTCTTTGGTGATTGACAGTTATTTAAGCAAAATATCTGCTTGGATAAATATGTAATGAATACACAAACTGGCCTTTAAAAGTACTTAAAAAATACAACAGTAGTTATGATAGGTTTAGGAATTGTATCCTAGGGGATAAAGTCACATGATACAATCATAATAAAGTATATACTTGTATTGTTTCTGAATGTATTAAATGCATACAACATATTTTTAGTTGTGTTTTAAGTCACATAGTTGTATAGATTCAGCAATAAATACTTATTCTTTGCATGTATGACAGATAGACAAACAGTAAATGTATTTAGTGACTAATCCGCTTAAGTATTTTAATGCCTAATGAAGATGTATTGAAGGGAGAAAGGCATATGCTGTTTCACAGTGGTCACGGTGTAGTACACACTGCACTGTGTAGTCTGTGTGATTCTCAATCACGCGGTGGAGCCAGGAAGAATACCGCATTCCCTCTCAGTCCAGGCCAGGCTGCGCAAGTGAGCTCCGCCTCCACTGTCACCACGTCATGCGCACCCACATACAATCCCATAGGATAGCAATAGCCGGGCCCTGGTTGATTTAGCCACCTGGCCCTGAGTTCAGTAGAGTGGCCCTAGGGACTCAAAATTCTGCTGCCCCTTAAAAATCTGCTGCCCTAGGCACCGGCCTCGTTGGTCTATGCCTTAATACGCCCCTGCCATCTGCAAATCTTCCACTGATTTATAGAATTCTGGGTAAGGATATGTAAATGAGTTTTACTATGCTTCACCTTTTTGCTCTTCTAGTCAGGGTATGAATAAAGGAAAATTGTGAAAGGGAGATGTAATGAAAGAAAATCTGAAATACAAGAAAATAATCAGTACTACCCTCCTCCCAACTAGACCTGTAGCTTTGTGGTGATGTAAGTACCCACAATTTTTAAAGTTTGCAACCTCTTGTGGACAAAACACGGAAGGGGCCTGCACTCTCAGACTGGACTGGGTACACATCCTATGAGCTCACTCCGTGGACTGCTTAATTAGGGTGGACTGATAGTTTGACCTTTAATTAAATATGTAATATCCCCACTGATTATTCCTCATTTAATACATCTAAATATAAAAATAACCCAAATATATGAGAAAATAAATCCATAATTTTTATTTTAGAAATGTATAGTATAATGGAAATTAAAAACAACTACACTTGTTTAGCAATAACACAAATAATATTGAATATATATATTGAAATAAATGTAAATATACTTCTACTTTTTATTGTAAAAAAGAAAAAGGAACCTGATGAATCCGTAGTTGTGTCCACACCTTCTTTATTTCACTTACATCAATAAATTATGTCCTGGCATAGACAAACTTCCCCATCTGCAGGGAGTCTGTCAGAAAGACCAGTGTTTCTAAACCGCGGTCCTCAAGTAACCCTCAACAGGCCAGGTTTTCATTATAGCTGAACCAGAGCACAGATTAAATAATCAGCTGATGGGTGAGAGTAGGTTAGTAACCATGGTGTTACTGATCAGCTGATTATTTCACCTGTGCACTGGTTCAGCTAAAATGCAAACCTGAATGCTCACAAGCCATTGAAACTGATTTCTTAAATTGAGCTTCATGGTGAAATGGTGAAACCCTCAAGAAGATGATCCCCGTTTATGAAGGACAGTATCAGAGCCACATTTTCCTTCTAGTTCCTTCTAAGATGTAAGGCCTGAAGACTCCTACACTCCTGACTTTGAAGGACCTGCCCTGACTTCATGTATATGCTCTCTAGGCTGAGGTCTACTATAGTTTGCCTCCTTGATGTCAGGGTGCCAGGAATCAGACTGAGACGAGAAGTGCAAAAATAATCACACCTTAATTAATAGCAAAAGTAATAAAAAGTCCACAAGTCAAATAACAAGCCAGGAATCAAAACCAGAGCTGGTAGTCAGACAAGCCGAGTCAGGAGCCAAAGCAAGTAGTCAGACGAGCCGGAATCAGGAACTAGGAGAACAGCAGAGTCAGGAACAAGCCAGGGATTAGGAACCAGGAGGGACATCAGACAGCCAGGTAATACACAGGCGCTCTCACAAACAGGTCTGAGACAACGCAAGGGCAAAGCATACTAAACAGAGGCCCTTTAAATAATAAGTGATGACATCACAATTCTGAGACTGCATCCTGTCTCACACGGATGATGTACACCAGTCTGGCCATAAAAGGAAGTGCAGGAAATGAGCAGCATCACACAGTATGCACCAGCGTCAGCAAGAGAGGTGAGTAAAATGGCTGCCAGCAGCACATGGCAAACAAAATAGCGAAAAACCCCTGACAGTACCCTCCCTTCAACGACCCCACCCCCATGGGAGGACAAAAGGCTTATTGGGGAAATGGGCATGGAAGGCACGGAGGAGGGCGGGAGCATGAACATCAGAAGAGGGAACCCATGAACGCTCCTCAGGACCTTAGCCCCTCCAGTGAACCAAATATTGTACGCCCCTGGACATACGAGAGTTAATAATGCTGCTGACCTCATACTCCTCATGGTTGTCAACAAAGATAGGACGGGGATGAGGCAACACAGTGGTAAACCAATTACAAACCGATGGTTTCAAGAGGGAGACATGAAAAACATTGGAGATGCGCATTGCAGGAGGAAGGTAAAGAGTGTAGGCCACAGGATTGACCCGACGGAGTATTTGAAAAGGACCAACATAAAGGGGAGCCAGTTTATTGGAAGGCACATGAAGATTCAAGTTGCGGGAGGACAGCCAAACTCTCTCACCAACCTGGTAGGAAGGCACGGGCAGACGCCTACGATCAGCCTGGAAGTTTTGGCGCTGCATAGAACAATGAAGGCAATCCTGAATCTGCACCCACGTGGAACAGAGTTGCCGGAGATGCTCCTCCAAAGCCGGAATACCCTGAGACATGAATGAATCGGGCAACAAGGATGGTTGAAACCCATAATTCGCCATGAACGGGGATAACTTTGAGGAAGCATTAATAGCACTATTACGAGCAAACTCTGCCCAAGGTAACAGTTCAGACCAATTATTGTGGTGATCTGAGACATAGCAATGGAGGAACTGTTCCAGAGCTTGATTAGACCGTTCCGCAGCCCCATTGGATTGAGGGTGATATGCAGAGGAGAAGGAAAGCTGGATCCCCATTTGAGCACAAAAGGAACGCCAAAATCTGGAGACAAACTGGCTACCCCGGTCCGACACTATCTCCTTGGGTAACCCATGTAAACGGAAGACCTCCCAGGCAAAAATTGAAGCAAGCTCCTGAGGAGCGGTAGGCAACTTCTTCAAGGGAATGCAATGTGACATTTTAGAAAAACGGTCAGCCACCATAAGGATAACAGTATTGCCATTGGAAACAGGGAGCTCGACAATGAAGTCCATGGAAAGATGTGTCCAAGGACGCTCACCATTAGCAATAGGTTGAAGAAGACCCACAGGAAGACATCGAGGAGTCTTATTCTGTGCACAAACTGAGCAGGAGGCAACATACGCAGCAACATCAGAACGAAGACCTGGCCACCAGAATTGTCGAGTGACAGACCAAATCATTTGGTTTTTGCCTGGGTGACCTGCGGCTTTAGGATAATGGTAAGTGTGCAAAGTTTAGTTTGAAGATTCTCAGGAACAAAACACTTACCACTAGGTTTCTCAGGAGGTGCATTGGTTTGTGCAGCCAGGATTTCCTCCCCCAAAGGAGAAGTCAAATTAGTACGTATGGTAGCCAAAATATGGTCAGGAGGTATAACTGGAGTAGGTACAGACTCCTCCTTGGACAGCAGGGAAAATTGTCGAGAGAGGACATCAGCCCTAACATTCTTACTACCAGGCAGGTAGGAGACCACATAATAAAACCGAGAAAAAAATAGCGCCCATCTGGCCTGTCGGGGCGACAAACGTTTTGCTTCAGATAGATAAGTTAAATTCTTGTGGTCAGTAAGAATGAGCACTGGCACGCTAGTACCCTCAAGAAGATGCCTCCATTCCTTGAGTGCCAAAATTACGGCCAGTAATTCCCTGTCGCCAATTTCATAATGGCACTCCGCTGGAGACAATTTGTTAGAGAAGAAACCACACGGATTCAAGGAACCGTCAGGCGTGGGACATTGAGACAAGATGGCACCTACTCCAGTCTCAGATGCATCGACCTCAAGAACGAAAGGCAGGACAGGGTTAGAATGAGCCAGAACTGTAGCGGCATAAGACTATGAAAGGCTTTAATGGCAGTAGGTGACCAATGGAGTGGATCAATCTCTTTACGGGTCATGTCTGTGATAGGTTTGACCAAGGAAGAACATTTTTAATAAACTTTCTATAGTAATTGGCAAACCCCAAAAAACGTTGAATAGACCGAAGACCAACTGGGCGAGGCCACTGCAGAATTGCAGATAATTTGTCAGGATCCATGGAGAACCCTGCAACGGAGATAACATAACCTAGGAAGGTTACTTGAGTCTGATGGAACTCACATTTCTCGAGTTTACAAAACAGGCCATTCTCATGTAGTCTCTGAAGAACCCGTGTAACATCAGAACGATGAGCCTCAAGTGTGGGTGAGTGTATGAGTGTATATCTCGAAGGACATCATTAATAAATTCCTGAAAAACAGCACGAGCATTACATAGGCCAAAGGGCATTACAAAATACTCATAATGCCCGCTCCTGGTGTTTGCTGTTTTCCATTCGTGGCCCTCTTTGATCCTAACGAGATTGTACGCTCCTCTCAAATCAAGTTTAGTAAAGACCGTAGCTCCCTTAAGGCGGTCAAAGAGTTCCGTAATAAGTGGAATAGGGTAAGCATTCTTAATAGTAAGATGATTAAGACCCCTATAATCGATGCATGGTCTTAACTTGCCACCCTTTTTCTTCACAAAGAAGAAGCCAACCCCTGCAGGAGAGCAGGATTTGCAGATGATCCCCTGCGACAGAGCATCGGCAACATACTCCTCCATAGCACAATTCTCCGCAACAGACAGAGGGTAAACCCGGCCCCGAGGAGGAATGGCTCCGGGTTGCAGGTCTATGGCACAATCGTAAAACCAGTGAGGAGGCAACGTACCGGCACGCACCTTGTCAAAAACGTCTAGGAACTCTCGGTACTCCTCTGGCAATTGAGATACCGAAGAAGTGCACAAGACTTTAACTGGTTTCCGAAGACAAGTGAAAATACATTGCGGAGACCACAACAAAATTTCGGACCTGCGCCAGTTGAGACTGGGATTGTGCTTTTGGAGCCAGGGATAACCCAGAACAACCGGAAAATGCGGATAGTTTATCACCTGGAACTGGAGGGTTTCAAAATGGAGAGCCCCAACAGCCATGGATAACGGAGCAGTTTCATGAGTAACGAGTGCAGGCTGAAGGGGCCTACCATCAATGGCTTCAATAGCAAGCGGAACGGACCAAGGCAAAACAGGAATGGAGTGCTTTGATACAAAAGCACTTTCAATGAAATAGCCTACAGTACCGGAGTCAATAAGAGCCTGGGTGACTATGGAGGAGTCCACCCAGGAAAGGACAACCGTGACCAAAGGTTTCTCCTTTAGCGGTTCCGGGGACGAAGATAAACCACACAATGTCTGCCCCCGACAGGACCTTAGGTGTGAGCATTTCCCGGCCATGTAGGACAAGACTTTTAGAGGCAGAGCCCCTCCCTCCTCCTAAAGGCCCTCTCCTCCGTGGAGAGACGCATGAATCCCAACTGCATCAGCTCAGCATTACCTGGTGATTCGGGACCAGGGTGGGTGGGGCATGGGTGGGAACGAACACGTAGGAGACAACGGACAGGAGGCTTCCACAAGCGCTCCTTGAAAGAGGACCTCTCACTTAGTCTGATGTCAATTAGGATCAAAAAAGACACCAATGCCTCGAGATCTTCCGATAAATCTCTGGCAGCAACTTCGTCTTTAATCGCATCAGAGAGCCCATGAAAGAATTCGGCAACAAGGGCTTCATTGTTCCAACCTACCTCTGCGGCAAGCGTACTGAACTCAATGTCATACTGAGCAACAGATCTTGTACCTTGCTGAATGGACATGAATCGTTTAGCAGCAGAGGAGGAGCGAGCCGGAACATCAAATACCCTTCGAAAGGAGGCCACAAATTCAGGGTAATTTGAAATCACAGGTTTATTAGTCTCCCACAAGAGATTAGCCCAGGCAAGAGCTGTGTCAGAGAGTAACGAGATGAGAAATCTAGCTCTGTCAGAGGGAAACGCCTGAGGTAATATCTCAAAGTAAATGCCCATCTGGTTCAAAAACCCTCTGCACTGATTAGGATCGCCTCCATAATACTGAGGTAGAGGTGCAGAACCAGACATGCTTCTGGTAGGACTAGGTGCAGCAGCGGAAACAGGAACAGCCATAACTTGCGGGAAACTTTGGTCCAAATATGCAGTGCGAGTCAGCAGGGTTTCCAGGGTTAGTGAAAATTGATCCAAGCAGTGATACTGTTCATCCATCCTGGAAATTATGGCAAGTAAAGGTGGATTATTAGCACCATCAGGATTCATGGCCCTTGCGTAATGTCAGGGTGCCAGGAATCAGACTGAGACGAGAAGTGCAAAAATAATCACACCTTTATTAATAGCAAATAATAATAATAAAAAGTCCACAAGTCAAATAACAAGCTAGGAATCAAAACCAGAGCTGGTAGTCAGATGAGCCGAGTCAGGAGCCAAAGCGAGTAGTCAGGCGAGCCGGAATCAGGAATAAGGAGAACAGAAGAGTCAGGAACAAGCCAGAGATCAGGAACCAGGAGGGACGTCAGACAGCCAGGTAATACACAGGAGCTCTCACAAACAGGTCTGAGACAACGCAAGAGCAAAGCATACTGAACAGAGGCCCTTTAAATAATAAGTGATGACATCACAATTCTGAGACTGCATCCTGTCTCACATGGATGATGTACACCAGTCTGGCCATAAAAGGAAGTGCAGGAAATGAGCAGCATCACACAGTATGCACCAGAGTCAGCAAGAGAGGTGAGTAAAATGGCTGCCAGCAGCATATGGCAAACGAAACAGGGAAAAAACCCTGACACTTCACACCCAGGTACTGAGCAAAAGGTGGTACAGCCCGTGCACTTGTTCCAGATGAGTATAGGGGCATATCTGCCACCATCCCAACTGATCAAAGTAGCATGGTAAATTGGTGTAGCAGGGTATGGTGGAGGTGTCTAAAAGGTCAGTATTTTGTTACAGTGTGGGAGGCAACATCACTTTTTTTATATAGTGAATAAGAATCTTTAAAGTTTGTTGAAGAGTATACCTAGGAAGGCTCATAAGCAGCAATGTAACTACTGGGAGTTAGCAGCAGATTGGTGACTGCACATATATACCACTTTTAATTGGCTCACATGATGTGTTCAGCTAGCTCCCAGCAGTCTAATGAAGTTTACTTGTCAGCAAAGGATACCAAGAGAACGAACATAATTGGTTACAATAAGTAAAATGGAAATATGTTTAAAAGGGCATACTCTTGACTTTACTTCTCCTTTAACATAGTAATGGCCATCAGTGACTTTTGGTCACAAATACACAAGGTCTTTTTATTTAGTATACAAAGCTACTGTTTGTCCCAGAGTTACTTAGAAGACATCTCCGGGAAAAGATGCAAATGCAGAAAAACTAAAAAGAAGTTTCCCTCATTGAAGCCTAAGAACATTTTAAATCCCAAAGAAGATAAAACATCATCTAGAATTACTGAATCCAGCATTTAACCTCAATAAAATAGCCTGTATCATGCAGACGAACGTAATGTGAACTTCAGCAAAATAACACACCATTAAGTGACTTTATCTACATAATAATCCCAAATAAAGAGAGTGGATTTTAATTGTTTTAAAAACATATTCAATTTCAATATCCTCTCTAACTTTTAATAAATTATAGTTAGTTAATAAATAACTAACCATAACTAATAACGGACCTTAAAATAATACAACTGTTAGGAGGATAATTTATTATTGATCATTAGTTGTAATCATGAGCAGTCTTGTGTAAGGAAAGAAAGGTTTTAATGTCCATTTTCACACAAAGGGCCACAGTAGAATTTCTCTCTCACTCTGAGGGACAGAGAACACATAGTACAAATACTGCTGTATACCATAATTACATATAATAAAACTGCAATGATTTTTATTGTTATACATTTTTTCAACTGTGTCTACTACACCTATCAGTACAAATTTGGTGCTAGAAGAGTAATGTGATTAGATCAAAGAACTGAAAAATTGGCCCCAGGTTCTACTTGTATAAAACTTGCGCCTAGATTACGAGTTTTGCGTTAGAGGCTGTGCGGCGCTAACGAGCAATTTATGCTCACCGCTCACTTATAGACAACGCTGGTATTACGGGTTTTTACAAACCCAGCGTTAGCCGCAAAAAGTGAGCGAAGAGCAAAATTTAGCTGCTTAAGTTAGCGGTGAGCTGCTAAACGTGCTCGTGCACGATTTCCCATAGGAATCAATGGGGGAGAGCCGGCTGAAAAAAAACCTAACACCTGCAAAAAATGCAGCATAAAGCTCCTAACGCAGCCCCATTGATTCCTATGGGGAAACACATTTTATGTCTACACCTAACACCCTAACATGAACCCAGAGTCTAAACACCCCTAATATTACACTTATTATTACACTTATTAACCCCTAATATGCCGCCCCACCACATCGCTGACACCTACATTATATTATTAACCCTAATCTGCCGCTCCGAACACCGCTGCCACCTACATTATACTTACTAATCCCTAATCTGCCGCCCCCAACATCGCAGGACACCTACATTTTATTTATTAACCCCTAATCTGCCACCCCCCTATGTTGCCGCAACCCTACCTACACTTATTAACCCCTAATCTGCCGCCCCCAACGTCGCCTCCACTATAATAAAGTTATTAACCATAAACCTAAGTCTAACCAACTAATAGTTACATTGTATCTATCTTAGGGTTTATTTTTATTTTACAGGTAACTTTGTATTTATTTTTACTAGGTAGAATAGTTATTAAATAGTTATTAACTATTTAATAACTACCTACTTAAAATAAAGACAAATTTACATGTAAAATAAAACCTAACCTAAGTTACAATTACACCTAACACTACACTATAATTAAATTAATTACCTACATTAAATACAATTAATTACAATTAAATAAAATTATCTAAAGTACAAAAAAAAACACTAAATTACAGAAAATAAAGAAATTACAAGATTTTAAACTAATTACACCTACTCTAATCCCCCTAACAAAATAAAAAAGCCCCCAAAATAACAAAAAAAAGCCCTACCCTACACTAAATTACAAATAGCCCTTAAAAGGGCCTTTTGCGGGGCATTGCCCCAAAGTAATCAGCTCTTTTACCTGTAAAAAAAAAGTACAAATCCCCCCCAACATTAAAACCCACCACCCACACAACCAACCCTACTCTAAAACCCACCCAATCCCCCCTTAAAAAAACACTAACCCCTTGAAGATCAACCTACCGTGAGAAGTCTTCACCCAACCAGGCAGAAGTCCTCAACGAATCCGGCAGAAGTGGTCCTCCCAGACGGGCAGAAATCTTCATCCAACCGGGCAGAAGTGGTCCTCCAGACGGGCAGAATTCATCCAGACGGCATCTTCTATCTTCATCCATCCGGCGCAGAGCGGGTCCATCTTCAAGACATCCGACGTGGAGCATCCTCTTCTTTCCACGGCTAAACACAGAATGAAGGTTCCTTTAAATGATGTCATCCAAGATGGCGTCCCTTCAATTCCGATTGGCTGATAGAATTCTATCAGCCAATCAGAATTAAGGTAGAAAAAAATCCTATCCCGATTGGAACAGCCAATAAAATGCCAGCTCAATCCTATTGGCTGATTGGATCAGCCAATAGGATTGAAGTTCAATCGGAATTGAAGGGACGCCATCTTGGATGACGTCATTTGAAGGAACCCTTCATTCTGTGTTTTAGCCGTGGAAAGAGGAGGATGCTCCACGTCGGATGTCTTGAAGATGGACCCGCTCCGCACCGTATGGATGAAGATAGAAGATGTCTGCCCGTCTGGAGGACCACTTCTGCCCAGTTGGATGAAGACTTCTGCCCATCTGGAGGACCACTTCTGCCGGATTCGTTGAGGACTTCTGCCCGGTTGGGTGAAGACTACTCCCGGTAGGGTGATCTTCAAAGGGTTAGTGTTAGGTTTTTTTAAGGGGGTATTGGATGGGTTTTAGAGTAGGGTTGGTTGTGTGGGTGGTGGGTTTTAATGTTGGGGGGATTTGTACTTTTTTTTACAGGTAAAAGAGCTGATTACTTTGGGGCAATGACCCACAAAAGGCCCTTTTAAGGGCTATTTGTAATTTAGTGTAGGGTAGGGCTTTTTTTATTTTGGGGGGCTTTTTTATTTTGTTAGGGGGATTAAAGTATGTGTATTTAGTTTAAAAATCTTGTAATTTCTTTATTATTTTTTGTAATTTAGTGTTTTTTTCCTTACTTTAGATAATTTTATTTAATTGTAATTAATTGTATTTAATTTAGGTAATTAATTTAATTATAGTGTAGTGTTAACTAGGTAGTTATTAAATAGTTAATAACTATTTAATAACTATTGTACCTAGTTAAAATTAATACAAAGTTGCTTGTAAAATAAAAATAAACCCTAAGCTAGCTACAATGTAACTATTAGTTATATTGTAGCTATCTTATGGTTTATTTTATAGGTAAGTATTTAGTTTTAAATAGGAATTATTTAGTTAATTGTAGTAATTTTATTTAGATTTATTTAAATTATATTTTAAGTTGGGGGGGTTAGGGTTAGTGTTAGACTTAGATTTAGGGGTAATAACTTTAATAATGTGGCGACGACGGGGGGCGGCAGATTAGGGGTTAATAAATGTAGGTAGGTGTCTGCGATGTTAGGTACGGCAGATTAGGGGTTAATAATATTTAACTAATGTTTGTGATGCGGGGAGTGTGGCGGTTAAGGGGTTAGTATGTTATTATAGTGGCGGCGGTGTCCGGTTCGGCAGATTAGGGCTTAAAAATTTTATTTTAGTGTTTGCGATGGTGGGGGGGCCTCGGTTTAGGGGCTAATAGATAGTTTATGGGTGTTAGTGTACTTTTTAGCACTTTAGTTAAGAGTTTTATGCTACGGCGTTGTATTGTAAAACTCTTAACTACTGACTTTAAAATGCTAGTACCAGTCTTGACAGGAGAGGGTCTACTCCTCACTTTTTGGCAGACTCGTAATACCGGTGCTATGCAAGTTCCATTGAAAATATAGGATACGCAATTGACGTAAGTGGATTTGCTGGTATTTCCGAGTCTGGCCAAAAAAAGTTAGCGGTACACCTGTACCTTCAAGACTCGTAATACCAGTGGGCGTTAAAAAGCAGCGTTAGGACCCTATTAATGCTGCTTTTTAACCCTAATGCACAACTCGTAATCTAGGCCTAGGTTTGGTGAAGTAGAGGGTTAGATAAAAAAAGTACTGAGGCACACTGTGGCCCCCAGGCCTTAGGTTGGACAAGCCTGCTCTACACAGATCCTGCTTGAAGGGTTATCATACAGACAAAATAAACAGTTAACACCAATAAAAAATATATTTGCATGACAGAGAATAATAAAATAACTGACTCTCTAAGATATACTATTGACAGAAACGTGGCAGAGTAGTTATTGTTACTACCCTTTCAATGAACTAGATCTGAGGTGTTTTGTAGCCAGAGGTTATCTTGAGAAATTTAATTAGTCAGGGAACACTATGAACCTGGGAGAGACAAAAGAGGAAGTGTTCACTAGGAACACAATAAAAAGATAAGTATAACTCATAAAAAATGTAATATTGTCCAAAGACAAATAGAGATCTGGATGTAAAAAGTATTAAGAGGGATATTGTGATATTAGAGTAATACCACAAATCCCCTATAGGAGGCGCTAATGACTCAGGGCAGAAAATAGTACTGAAATACAATCAAAAAACCCCTTTGGTGATACCAAAAATGTAAAAAAAACCTATAAAACAATATATAAAAAATAAATGGTAAAATCTGTAAAATGTAAAATATAAAACATAAAATATAATGATAGAATAAAAAATATATATATGAGAATACAGACGTATCAATAGGTGAAATGGGAAAGATCCCAAATGAAGTCCAAATAAGTCCAAATAAATGGAAGTATAAATAGAAGGCAGCTCTCGGTCTTCACCCAAACGATGGTGTATCTTCAAAAGAGGTTTCACTGCCAAGGAAAACAGAAACAGAGGCGCCACATGTGTAGATCAATCAAAACAGACAATATCCAAGTTAGATGAGATACAGGATACTCACAAACGTGAAGGCACTCTCTTGTGCCTGTAGGAGCGGGCTGGTATTTAAACAGCAAACCAGCTAGCTGTACCAAGGGATCCCCGTCAGGATATCCTCGCAACAGTAATCCTTCACTAGATTGATTCCAGCAAAAAGGAAAAAATGTTCAGAGGGGAGGAAGGCTAAACAGCCTTATGGTTACTGACAAGGGAAATGCCACACGAACACCAGATTTGTTTAAAAAGTCATCAAGTATTTTATTTTACAAAAGATAAAAATACCATCAATAACAAATTACAGCTTGGTGTATTTAATGGCAAATCTCCTTGTATATAGAGATAATAGCGACGCGTTTCTCAGGGAAGACCCTGTTTCATCAGGCTTGTATACTCTAGAACCATATAAACCCCTTTATATAGGGATCAGTAACCATATGTTTGCAATAACCCTCCCCCTTCCTTGACATAAACCAATGAAACCTTTTCTTTCCGAAAACTCCCACTTGTTGCCTTAATTAGAAGTTTATAATAGTTTTTCCTTTAGTATTATGTCCACTTGATCAATAATCTGTGAGCCCATATCCTAATGTGGTATGTGTGATGTTAGATCTAGATCGTAATGTGTCGATTGTGAGATAATTAAAAGTGTATGAATGTAAAACATACTTAATCGGTGATCGTTTTTTGACCAATTAAAAGCTGCTTTAGGAGGCTTGTACAATTTGAAACACCCAATTGGTTCATGTGCTCTTAGTTTGATGACTACAATTACCATCATACCTCTCTACCGGAACTATAAGGAAATAGAATTTGCCTAATTGTGAATTGTTCTCTGACCGTCTAATTTCAGTGACTACAAGTACCATAATGCTTCTCTAGTCTCTACCGGAAGTGCCCGGATAGTGTGTCTGCGTGACTGTTATTTTGTAGTCTTTTTCGTCTAAGTGGGGGCTTGTACTTAATAATCCATTCGATTGGTTGGTGTCACATTCCCACTTTAACTGCAGTTTGACTCTGATGGACTACAACTCCCATCATGCTTCTCTGTGTCCAATAGAAACCGCTATCTGGTGTCTAATGGGCATCCACTTGTAGTCTCCTATACAGGCGCATTTGGTTCACTCGCAATGGTTTTGCAGATGTACCCATTGCGCTCTAAGTGTAATGGTGGGGGCAGAATTACATACTCTAAATTATGAATAACATGTTAATGAATAATATGATTGCTCTAAAACAATTTGCTTCATTGCTTATAATACTCGATCTTTAATTAGGTCAATGTATTAGCACAATAACAATTGTAAAGTGCTGTAAAAAAACTTTGCTGATTACACTCTATATACTTTAACTATGAAATTAAAAACGTTGTAACGATTTAAACATAATGATATAATGTCAGTGCATATAATTTATAGTTAAAGTGACTCAACCTTTTACACCCTAATGTATATATTTTTCTAACTAATAAAAATGTTGGTGCACCTTAATCCAAATTATATGTAGTATTTTTTATATTCCTTTTTTCACTGTGTTAAACAGTGGGAATTCTTGGTATACTTTACTTCCGAGCTCACTTGCTGCCTAGTTACATCCAATTGGGATAATAATTTATCACACCATCATACACATGATAAATAATCATAGACACAGCAGTATAGGTGACATCACAACTTCATCGTCATTTTAAGTGGTATTAAGTGGTAGCTTTAAACACTATTAGGAATTCACTATCACAATCATTTTCACTATGTTTTGAAAATTACACATATATACACGCACTTAGGTTTTGTCAGCCACCAGTGATAATAATAGGACCACTCATATTCTTTTTTCTTCATAACACATTCAGCATAATATTGAACACCACACTTAGCATAATCTTTATCTTCATTAATATTACCATTGTCATAAGGCTGATGACTAATATATGGTATAAAATAATACATATAATTTGGATTAAGGTGCACCAACATTTTTTATTAGTTAGAAAAATATATACATTAGAGTATGTAATTCTGCCCCCACCATTACACTTAGGAGCGCAATGGGTACATCTGCAAAACCATTGCGAAGTGAACCAAATGCGCCTGTATAGGGAGACTACAAGTGGATGCCCATAGACACCAGATAGCGGTTTCTATTGGACACAGAGAAGGCATGATGGGAGTTGTAGTCCATCAGAGTCAAACTGCAGTTTAAAGTGGGAATGTGACACCAACCAATCGAATGGATTATTAAGTACAAGCCCCCACTTAGACGAAAAAGACTACAAAATAACAGTCACGCAGACACACTATCCGGGCACTTCGGTAGAGACTAGAGAAGCATTATGGTACTTGTAGTCACTGAAATTAGACGGTCAGAGAAACAATTCACAATTAGGCAAATTCTATTTCCTTATAGTTCCGGTAGAGAGGTATGATGGTAATTGTTAGTCATCAAACTAAGAGCACATGAACCAATTGGGTGTTTCAAATTGTACAAGCCTCCTAAAGCAGGCTTTTAATTGGTCAAAAAACGATCCACCGATTAAGTATGTTTACATTCATACACTTTTAATTATTCACAATCGACACATTACGATCTAGATCTAACATCACACATAAACCACATTAGGATATGGGCTCACAGATTATTGATCAAGTGGACATAATACTAAAGGAAAAACTAATTATAAACTTCTAATTAAGGCAACAAGTGGGAGTTTTCGGAAGAAAGGTTTCATTGGTTTATGTCAAGGAAGGGGAGGGTTTATTGCAAACATATGGTTACTGATCCCCTATATAAAGGGGTTTTAAATGGTTCTAGAGTATACAAGCCTGATGAAACAGGGTCTTCCTGAGAAACGCGTCGCTATTATCTCTATATACAAGGAGATTTGCCATTAAATACACCAAGCTGTAATTTGTTATTGATGGTATTTTTTATCTTTTGTAAAATAAAATACTTGATACTTTTTAAAACAAATCTGGTGTTCGTGTGGCATTTCCCTTGTCAGTAACCATAAGGCTGTTTAGCCTTCCTCCCTCTGAACATTTTTTCCTTTTTGATGGAATCAATCTAGTGAAGGATTACTGTTGCGAGGATATCCTGACGGGGATCCCTTGGTACAGCTAGCTGGTTTGCTGTTTAAATACAAGCCCGCTCCTACAGGCACAAGAGAGTGCCTTCACGTTTGTGAGTATCCTGTATCTCATCTAACTTGGATATTGTCTGTTTTGATTGATCTACACATGTGGCGCCTCTGTTTCTGTTTTCCTGACAGTGAAACCTCTTTAGAGATCTGGATGTGTAGCAGCCGCCTGTGTATATAGATAGATAGAAATTATATATATATAATATATATATATATATACTTATATATATATATATACCTACATAACATACAGGTACTGTCATATGGTTCCTGTTAAAGGAACAACCTACACAGAATTTTAATTGTTTAAAAAGATAGATAATCCCTTTATTACCCATTCCCCAGTTTTGTCATAACCAAACAAACGTATATATAAATATACTTTTTACCTGTGTGACTACCTTGTATCTAAGCCTCTGCAGACCCTTATTTCAGTTCTTTTGACAACGATGGAGTTTAGCCAATCAGTGCTTATTCCCTAGGAAATTCCACGGTGTGAGCTCAATGTTATCTATATGGCAAACGTGAACTAACACTCTATAGTTGTGAAAAACTGTCAAATGCATTCAGATAAGGAGGTGGCATTCAAGGGCTAAGAAATTACCCTATGAGTCTGCCTAGGTTTAGCTTTCAACTAAGAATACCAAGAGAACAAACAAAATTGATGATAAAAGTAAATTGGAAAGTTGATTAAATTTACATGTCCTATCTGAATCTAGACTAGACTGTCCCTTTAAGGCTTCTATCTGGTAGCCCCATATCTTATCTCACAATAAGGATTTATTGGACTTCTGAGGGAAAACATAAGCATGCCCCCAACAGGAATTGTTCTGCAAGGGGCTTAAAAGCAAGGAGTCTGGTGCTAATAGTTGGGATATGTGACTGACAGAGGGGCTGATATAGCTATGTGGTTAATAATGGCACTGAAGGACCAAGAGTCTGAAGTGATTTTGAAAAGTGACTTAGTGCTTGACTCTCAAAAACTCATTAGCATGGAGAGATATCATCAGCTTATTTTACTGAGCACTATATAGTTAGTGTTTCACCTAACAAAAAGAATATTATTGAACTCCCTTTAATGATATCCACATGTCCCAAAGTAAAATGTTGCCTTTAAAACAATCCCTGAGGGGCCTTGTAATACTGATGGGAATGTTACAGAATCTCACCAGACCAGAATGCTTTACAGTATCGAGCCGTATAGAGAAGCACCTGATATATGTATATGGTTACTAAATAAGTAATATAATACTGCAGATATTTATTGAAAGGAGTGCCATTGTAATCCAAATTTTACTAATAGGTATATGGTTGACAGAGGACTGCAGAGTTAAGAATCTGATATAGTTAAGTGATGCGGTTAACAGAGAGGCTGCAGGGCAATGATCTTATATAGTTATGTAGTTAACAGAGAGGCTGCAGGGTCAAGGATCTGATATAGTTATGTAGTTAACAAAGGGGCTGCAGTGTCAGGGTGCGATCTGATACAGTTATGCGGTTAACATAGGGGCTGCAGGGTCCTAGGATCTAATATAGTTATACGGTTAACAAAGGGGCTGCAGTGTCAAGGATCTGATATAGTTATACGGTTAACTGAGAGGCTGCAGGGCCATGGGATTTGGCCTAAGGTCAGATTTGGGTATGCTACTTATAAATGGGCTACAGGGCCAGTGACCTTAATCTGATGGGGGGATGTGACTGGCAGTGATTGCAGATCTGCAGATCTTTGGCAGCTTTTTTAAGGTCTACGGTCTTATGTGTGTATGTAGCTGAGAGGTGCTGTGTGTAAAGTTAGGGTTACCAGTTCGTCCAGTATTAGGCAGAACAGCCAGCATTCTAACTTGCTGCCCAGTTAAACTAATGTAAAAAAACAAACAAACTGGACACTTAGAGGGACAGTCAACACCCAGAATTGTTGTAGTTTTAAATGATAGATAATCCCTTAATTACCAATTCCCCAGTTTTGCATAACCAACACAGTTATAATTATACAGGTTTTACCTCTGTAATTACCTTGTATCTAAGCCTCAGCAGACTGCCCCCTTATTTCAGTTCTGTTGGACAGACTTGCATTTTAGCCAATTAGAGCTGTCTACATGGTAAATTCACGTGCATGAGCTCAATGTATATCTATATGAAACACTAAAACTAATGCCCTCTAATGGTGAAAAAACTATCAAAATGATTTAGATTAGAGGTGGCCTTCAAGGTCTAAAACATTAGCATATGAACCTCCTAGGTTGACTGTCCCTTTAATTGATTTGATCTGATTTTAGGTATGATGTGGGTATATGGCTGAATAGCTGCAGAGCCATGAGTCGGCCTTTTGTATCCCACACGGGCATTTAATTCACAGGGCAGAAGGTTATAGGGCCTGTCCTAGATTTGACTAGAACCCTTCTTACTAGATATGTGCATTTGTTTTTCTTTCATGTAAATGGCAAGAGTCCATGAGCTAGTGACGTTTGGGTTATACAATCCTACCAGGAGGGGCAAAGTTTCCCAAACCTCAAAATGCCTATAATTACCACCCCCTCACCACACCAACAATTCAGTTTTTACAAACTTTGCCTCATATGGAGATGGTGAAGTAAGTTTGTGCTAAGATTTCTACGATTGAATATGCGCTTCTCCGCATTTTGAAGCCCTATTCTCTCAGTGTACAGTGATTGTCAGAGGGATGTGAAGGGAGTATCACCTATTGAATGCAATGGTTTTCCTCACGGGAGATCTATTTCATAGGTTCTCTGTTATCGGTCGTAGAGATTCATCTCCTACCTCCCTTTTCAGATCGACGATATACTCTCATATTCCATTACCTCTACTGATAAACGTTTCAGTACTGGTTTGGCTATCTGCTATATGTGGATGGGTGTCTTTTGGTAAATATGTTTTATTACTTAAGGCACTCTCAGCTATGGTTTGGCACTTTATGTATTTATATAAAGTTCTAAATACTATGCATTGTACTTATATTTGCCATGATTCAGCTTTTAGTATATTTCCTTTGCAGACTGTCAGTTTCATATCTGGGAAATGCATTTTTTAGGAAAATGTATTTCTTACTGGGTATAGTTTTTTTTCAATTGACTGTCATTTTAAATTTTGCTGCCAGAATTAGGCTTCCGAGGGCGCGAAATGCCAAAGTATATTGCGTCATTTTTAGCGCAAGAAATTTTTTTGGCACAAAGTTACATTCGATGACGCAAATCGTAATTTCGGCGTTCTTTGTTGATGCGAGGTCCTTTCACAAAGGTTGCGTCTTCAATGACGCAAATGTGTCATTTCCGGATGTTGTTAGCGCCAAACAATTTTCTCTGTTTGTTTGTGCGTCATACTTGGCGCGAAATATTTTCTTTATTTTAAACCCCATTCCCTATTGCTCTTGCCTTTTTTCTCTATCAGAGGGTTATGCTGTTTGCATTTTTTCCCATTCCTGAAACTGCCATATAAGAAAATTTATAAATTTTGCTTTATATGTTTTTTTTTCTCATACATTTTGTAAGATGTCTCAATCTGATCCTGTCTCAGAAATCACTGTTGGAACCCCAGTTGACTGATAGACAGTTCTACCAAAGCTAAGTACATTTGTTGTAAGATGTGGTTTGTAATTAGTTGTTATGATAAACTTTTACATGCAGAGAATGTGTCCATCAGTAATAGTACATTGCCTGTTGATGTTCCTTTAACATCTAATGTACAAGATATACCTGTGAATTTATAAGAATTTATTGCTGATTCTATTCAGAAGGCTTTGTCTGCCATTCCGCCTTCTAATAAATGTAAAGGTCTTTTAAAACTTCTCATAAAGTTGATGAATTTTCAAATGACCAACAACATACTGAATTATCCTCCTCTGATGAGGATTTATCTGATTCAGAGATCCTTCCTCAGATATTGACACTGACAAATCTACTTATTTATTTAAAATGGAGTACAATTTGTTCTTTGTTAAAGAAGTGTTGAATATATTGGATATTGAGGAGACTAGACCTCTTGATATTAAAACTAGTAAACATTTAAATTCTGTTTATAAACCTCCTGTGGTTATTCCAGAGGTTTTTTTTTAGTTCCTGATGCTATTTCTGATATGATTTCTAATGAATGGAATAGGCCTGGTACTTCTTTTTATTCCTTCTTTAAAGGTTTTTTTTTTTTAAAAAAATGAATTGTATCCTTTGCCAGCAGTTCATTGGAGTTTTGGGAAAAGATCCCCTCAAAGTTGATGGGGCTATCTTACTCTTTGCTTAGCGTACTACTATTCCTATAGAAGATAGTACTCTCTTTTTTAAGATCCTTTAGATAGGAAACTTGAATCTTATCTAAAGAAAGCCTATTTATTTTTGGTCATTTTCTCAGGCCTGCATTTTCTTTGGCTGATGTTGCAGCTGCATCAAACTTTTTGGTTGGAAAATTAGCGCAACAAGAATTGGATTATGATGTTAAATCTATGCCTTTAGCTATTTTAGCTAGAAGAGCTTTTGTGGCTTAAATCTTGGAATACTGACATTACTTATAAGTCCTTATTGCTATCTCTTTCTTTCCAAGGTAATAAGTTATTTGGTTCTCAGTTGAGTTTGATTATCTCAACTGTCACTGGGGGAAGGGAGATTTTTTGCCTTAGGATAAGACTTAAGGGTAAATCTAAAGCTTCTAACCGTTTTCGTTCCCCTTTCAACTAAATAAGGAACATAAACCTATACCTTCCCCCAAGAAATCTGTTTCCAATTGGAAATTTTCTTAAAATTGGATTAAATCCAAGCCTTTTTAAGGAACCAAAGCCCAGTCCCATAATCCACATGTAGGGGCGGCCCTCATTCCAGCTCAGCTGGTAGGGGCAGATTAAGATTTCTCAGGGGTTCCGAATAGTATATTCAGAGTAAGACCTCCTGTTGAGAAGAAATTTTCTCTCACGCATTCCAGCAAATCTTAGTAAAGGCTCAGGCTTTCCTGAGTGGTGTTTCAGACCTGGAGTTTCAGGGTAATCATGCCAGTTCCATTTCAGGAACAGGGTTTGAAGTTTTATTCAAAACTATTCATTGTCCCAAAGAAAGACAAATTCATTCAGGCCAGTTCTGGATCTGAAATTTTTTGAATCATTATGTAAGAGTGCCAACTTTCAAAATGGTGATATAAGGACTATTCTGCCCTTTTGTTCAGTAAGGGCATTATATGTCCACCATAGACTTACAGGGTGCATATCTTCATATTCTGATTCATCCAGTTCATTTTCAGTTTCTGAGATTCTCTTTTCTAGACAAGCTTTACGGAATTTTGTCGCATCTTCCTTTTGGCCTAGCGACAGCTCTAAGAATCTTTTTAAGGTTCTTGGTGCCCTACTCTCTGTAATCAGAGAGGGGATATTGCGTTGTTTCCTTATTTGGACGATTTCTTGGTATTAGCTTAGTCTTTATATTCTGCAGAATTCTTACACAATCAACTAGTGTTGTTTCTTCGAAAACATGGTTGGAGGATAAATTTACTAAAAAGTTCTTTGATTCCAGACCAAGGTTCACTTTTTAGGTTTCCAGATAGATTCAGTGTCCATGACTTTGTCTCTAACAGACAAGAGACGTTTTTTGAATTGGTTGCAGGCCTGTCGGAACCTTCAGTCTCAATCATTCCCTTCAGTAGCTATTTGCATGAAGTTTTATGTCTCATGACATGCAGCATCGGACGCGATCCTCTTTTGCTCATTTTCATATGAGACCTCTCCAGCTTTGTGTGCGAACCAATGGTTGCAGGGTTTTTTCAAGGATATCACAGTTTATATCCCTTAAATCCCAATGTTCGACTATCTCTGACTTGGTGGTTAAATCACCAGTCATATAGTTCTAGGGGCCCTCTTTTGTTCATCCAACCTGGACAGTGATCTCAACAGATGTGAATATTTCAGGTTGGGGAGTTGTTTGGGGATCTCTGACAGTGCAAGGGGTTTGGAAATCTCAAGAGGTGAGTTTACCAATCAATATTTTGGAACTCCGTGCGATTTTCAGGGCTCTTCAGATTTGGCCTCTGTTGAAGAGAGAACTGTTCATTTGTTTTCAGACAGACAATATCACAACTGTGGCATTTGTCAATCATCAGGATGGGACTCATAGTACTTAAGTATGAAAGAAGTATCCTGGATACTTGCTTGGGCGGATTCCAGCTCCTGTCTTAATTTCTGTGGTTCATATCCCAGGTATAGACAATTGGGAAGTTGATTATTTCAGCTGTCAGACTTTACATCGGGGGAGTAGTCCCTCCATCAGATGAGTTTTCTCAGGTTGTTCAGATGTGGGGTCTTTCAGAAATAGATCTGATGGCTTCTCATCTAAACAAGAAACTTCCCAGGTACCTGTCCAGGTCCCAGGGATCCTCAGGCGGGAAGCAGTGGATGGCTGTTGCACTTCCTTGGTGTTATCAACCTGCTTATATTTTTCCCGCTTTAGTTTTTCTTCCAAGAGTGATCTTCAAAATCATCATGGAGTATCGTTTGTGCTGCTGGTGGCTCCAGCATGGCCTCACGGGTTTTGGCATGCGGACTTTAGGAATCTGGTGAAGTTTGTGAGAGTGAGGTGAGGATAAAATGGATATGCCTATGAATGTAGCAGGTGGTGAGGGGTCAGGAGTAAATGAAAAATATAGTTTTTTGAATAGAAATAGGTAGTGAAAAGGATATGGAACATTTTGCAATAAGGAAAACTGTGACATACATAAAACACATTACAAGAGTACTACAAGAGTACTTGCCAGCATCTTGTTCCCTTGTCAATCTTTGTTCAATTCTTGTATAATTCTTAGACTTAATTGCCTAACTTACAAAATGCTCACTTAAGTAATGTGAACATATGCTATTATGAAATTGCACACTGCCCAAGCAATGCACCCCCAGTGCAATGCACACCCCAAGCTAGTGATAAAATCTATAGGCAGTTTCCTGGATCGTACACTGGGTGCCAGCAACCAGTGATGTATTCAAGTCTTTTACTCCCAAGTCTCGTATCTTTACCTTCAAGTCTCAAGTAAAGTCTCAAGTCCTTACAAGATACTTCAAGTTAAGTTTCAAGTCTGTGAGACATCTTTATGTTGAAATAGTTTTTATTGTATTTTACACATTGAAAAAAAAATACAAAAGAAAAACCATAAGAATAATAATCCATCATATTACATATATAACAATATCTTTAAATGTTTTGTATTTTTGTCACAGATAGTACATTCCTCTAAATAAGATTTCTTAAAAAAGTTCATATTGTCGTCTGATCTTCTTTACTGTGTTAATATCTTAGGTCCCCCTCCTCTCTCTGGCTTCATGAAACATTATAAAAGGTTCCCATTTTATAAGAAAAGCTTTCTTTAGTGTTTTAAAGTTTCAGCAGCCATACTAGTCATGTTAAAGGGGTGTACTATTTTATTGTTATAAGTGAAAAGCTTTGGTGGTGTGTAGACTTCCAAAAATTTGAGTTAGGCTTATTCTAACGGTACAGATGGTCATGGCTAGTTCCTGATTTCTTTTTGGAACTTGTGGAATCGGGAAATGTAACAAAGCTCTGTTCGGGAGTGAGTATTATCTGATTTCTGAAATAAAGAACTCAAAAGAGCGGAGGCCTGATCCATCCCAAACACCCTTGATTTTGTCACATTGCCCACCACATGTGTACCATTTAAAAGCAACCTTCAGGATTTTGTCTTTTTAAGAGTGGCATTGTGTGAGAAAGTGAGACCCTTAGTAAATTAGTCGTCCATATCTTGAGAGACCATGTTTTACCTAGGTTCCTATTCCCATTTTAGCATAATTTGTGACTTGCTCTCTTGGGGATTACCATTAAAATTGGGTTTAAAATTGATATTGTCCCTCGTATGTAGTCTTTGGATAGACATAGAGATTCAAATATAGTATTTATAGGGATCTTAATAGTGCCTATTCCTCTTGCACCCTAGATTTCAATTGCAAGTAATGAAACCATATGTTCCTTCGTTAGGATCGAGAGTGTGGTACTGCTCATTATGACAAAAATGTATCCTTAATTAGTACGTCAGCTATTCTATAGAGACTTTTATTAGCCCATTTCTGTTGCACTAATAAGTTAATCGGGGAGTGTGGTACTATCAAAGGTTGTAACCCTAGATCTGTCATGAATTAAAGGGTATTTTGCAGTTAGCTTGTTCCAAAGGAAATAGTGTGGGAGATCGCTATATTTTAGATGCTTGTCTGGAAATTCTTTTGTGCCCATAGCAATCTAGAAATATGATCTGACCTCCATTACCTCAGATTCAATTTGCACATATTGACTGTTTTGATCTTTTTGAACCAATGTAGGCTCTGTGCCATTCGTGCTGAATGATAGTATGGTACTAGATTTGGTAGTCCTACTCCTCTGTCCCTTTTTGTGAGTGCAACATAATTTTTTTACTAATCCTTGCTTTTTTCCCCTGCCAAATAAAACACAATATATCATTCTGTAAAATATTAAGTTTTGATATTGGTACCGAAACCAGTAAGGACCAAAATAAATATAGCAGTTTTGGTAACAATGTAATTTTAGTCTACACTATTCTCCCCATAAAGAGAAATTTTAAGTTTTAAACCATTTTGTGATTAAGTTTCTGATATGTGTAAAAACATAGGGGTATAATTAGCTTGGTATAGGGTATAGATGTTTGTGGGAACGTGTATCCCTAAGTATTTAAGTTTAATTTGAGAAGTTTTTTTTGTGTGTTGGGGTAGTTAATATTTAAAGCCTCAACATTTGTCCTCGTTAATTTTATAGCCAGATAGGCTTCCATAATGATGGATGATTGAATATAAAGGAGGGAGGGACAATAGTGGCTTGGTTAATAACATTATAATATCGTCGCAAATAAAGATACTTTGTATTCCTTTTTTCCTACCCCATGTCCAGAAATATTAGGATCGTCCCTGATTTTTAACCGCCAACGGCTCAATGCATAGTGAGAATAGTAAGGGTGACAAATTGTGCACCCTTGATGCGTGCCATTATTTATATTATGAGTTTTGATTGATATCCCTGAGAGTTTAACAAAGGCTGAAGGGGATGAAAATAAAGTGGTAAGTGTGTCATGAAAAGATCCCAGGTATGCCTGCTTTGTTTAGGACAGAAACATATAATCCCAATTAATCCTGTTCAAACGCCTTCTCTGGGTCCCAAAAGATAGGAACAGAGAAGGCATTTTCTTAACAGTAGCTATATTGATTAAGTCTATAATTTTGCGTGTGTGTGTCAGGGGCTTCCCTATTTTGTTATGAACCCACTTGGTCAGAATGAATCAGATTTTTGAGGATGGGATTGAGTCGTTTGCTAGAATTTTAGTTAAAATCTTGAACATCTTGATTGATCAGGGAGATGGGCCTGTAACTTTGGCAATGTTGTTTATTTTTTCCTGGTTTTGGTTATACCGCAATTCTTGCCATTAACATTTCCTTAGGGATTTATTTGCCTTGTAAAATAGAATTAAAAACTTGCGTCAACTGCAGGATTATAATGTCTTTTAGTGTTTTATAGAAGATACCAGTATAACCCTCTGGTCCAGGCGCTTTGGAGCTTTTCATATTTTTTATAGCAGCTTTTGTTTTCCTTCTGGGAAATGGGGGCGTTCTTCCTCATTTACTGTTGATAATGGGCTATGTCCCTAAGAATGTATTTAAGTCTTCTAGTTTTTCTTGCCCCTCTATTATGGGTGGGTAGGTCATATAAGCCACTATAGAAATCAGCAAACATATTTGCAATACAAAGTGGGTCATTGGTTACCCTATTATATGCTTTCTGTAGTTGTGGCACCATAGTGTTTCTAGTGATTTCTTTAAGTTTGTTCACTAGTATTTTGTCAGGCTTATTCTGTATATGTAGTATTATGTGTCTATTATTTTGATAGATCTGGCCGCTTCTTTATTTAGTAATTAGTCAATTTTATCATGTATAGCTCTCATCTTTTTTATTTTTTTCTTACTTGGGTTATTAGCCAATTGAGGTACTTATTAGATTTGCTTCAGATTGTAATTGTGTCAGTTTGGCTTTATTTTGTTTATTCAGCTTACCAGATTCTGCAATAAAAAAAAAAACCCTTTATTAAGACTTTTAATGCTCCCCAGACATGAATTGGGTTGGAGGTGCTGCACAACATTGAAGGAATTGAACTCTTTTAATTTGTTGGTGAAGCTTTTGTTAAATAATATTATCCTGTAATAAGCTAGTGTTTAACGACCATGATTTAGTTCTGTTTGGATTTAAACCCCAGAGAGAGTAACCCTGGATATTTTTTCCACAATATTATCCATTTTTTCTCTCAAGTTCAACCATGCGGCTGCCTATGTCATCTGATTTGGGGCCGATTTACCCAAGCAGTCAATCGGCCCCAATGCATTTGTTTCGCAGCGAGACTTTAGGCTCGCCAGAAAACAGGAGTTAAGAAGCAGCGGTCTTAAGACCGCTGCTCCCTTAACTTGTCCGCTGCCTCTGAGGCTGCAGACATCGATCCACCCATAATCTCATAGAATCAGGTTGATTGACACCCCTGCTAGCGGCCGATTGGCCGCAAATCTGCTACGGGCGGCATTGTACAAGCAGTTCATCAGAACTGCTTGTGCAATGCTAAATGCTGACAGCGTATGATCTCGGCATTTAGCAATGTCTGTTGGACATGATCCGCTAAGATGGAGTCTTTTCCCGTTTCAAAAGTATTAACTGTGATCACCATTTAATGTGTCCATATTGCAGTTAGATGGTTTCTAAGATGTTCTTTTATAGATTATTGCTGCAGCGTTTATGTGCCAAAGTCTCCCCTTGTTTTAGTACTCTCGTGTACTGACCTGTGATTGCCGGTCGTTTGCATGAATATAATCTCCTGTGCGTTGCGATATTCTGGCTGCAGATTAGTTACCAGTCTCCAAGCAGCTATCGAAGCCCTACTTAGGTTTAGTCTCCTTCAAGTTGTATGCTGTATCCAGCCGTCGGAGCAGAGCCCGACCCTCCGGCGGCTGCAGGCAATCCAGAAGGCCTCCGTCTGTTCGGATCGTGGAATATAAATCTTCCGATCGTCTTACAAGGACCTAATTTAGGTCATCTAGGCGACCCTCATGCAGGATTGTTCAAAAGGAATTGAATTTTGATGGATTTAAAAGAAAATTTTCTATTAAGATTGTCTCTCTAGTCAGAGCTCAAATCAAACACGTCTTTACTCCATGGTTGCAAGCTCCGCCCCCCCCTTGGAAGCCATCTTTAAAGGGACATGAATGAAACCAAAAATATTCATTATTATCATTATTCAGATAGAGATACAATTTAAAAAAAGTTTCCAATCAAGTAGTGTGCACATGCCTGAAGCACTACAGGACAGAAAATACTAGTGCTGCCATACTAGTGCTCTTGCTAATGTATAACATTGTTGCAAAACTGCATACCATATAATGCTGCAGACACGTGCACACTCCTGAGCTAGTCAATAAAAAAAAGAAAAATAAGAAAATTTGATAATAGAAGTAAATTGGAAAGTTGTTTAAAATTGTATGTTCTATCTGAACAATGAATGAAAAATGTTGGGTTTTATGTCCCTTAAACAGAAAACAAGAGGTGGTGGTGGGGTGTGTGTGCGGGGGAGGAAGTCCGAGTTTCAATAACTAGAAAATTAAGACGACGCAGTGCACAAAGTTAGGTAAACGTAATAAACTTTTATTACCATAGACGTTAAACAAAGCTTTATTTAAACAAAGCTGTTGCTGTTAAATTTTATCAAGATTACATTTTGGAAAAAGATTTTTTTTCAACAGGATTGGCCCCCAGCCTGCTGCGGTGAGGTCTCCACCTTCACTAAAATACACCTCTAAACTGGTGCTGAACTGGCTGGATACCATAATCCAACTCACAGCAGCCTTATAGCCTTATTTAGTAATAGTAGCTCTTTGCAATACCTTTTTCCAAAATCTTAACACATTAGTTGGACCAAACTCAGTAGTTTGAGTTACAAGGTTACTATAAAAAGGCATCTCTGCATCAAATCAGCTTGCCTAGTGTCGGAGTTATTTTCATTATTTTTTTTAGCATAAGCAAAAAGAGAAGATGGTTAATTTCTTCAATGGTTGAGACTGAGACCCTTGTTTGATTCTGAGTAAGGGCTAGATTACAAGTGGAGTGCTAATTTATTGTGCGCCGTAATCATGGAGCCTTCCATGCCTAGTTTATGATTCTGGAATAAGTAAAGAACCAGAACTTGTCGGCCAACTGAAATTGCTCATAGTATTATGCATAGAAAATATTACAGAAGGTAGCAGTCTAGAGATTCAGAATGTTTCTGAAAACACAGAAGGGCAAATATAACAAAACTATTTTACTTTACATAATAACATGATTTGAAATGCCTACCTGGATCAGAGAGGTTGTCAGCAGCAGTCTGCAGCTTTCAAAGCCCTGTCTGCATTCCTTAGGGAACCACTTTATGCCCAGTCTTCAGCTTAGAAGCCCCTTTCTCCCCAGGAGATATGTACTGCACTGGAAGTAACTCCGGGGGAGGCCCTCCCTCCACCCTTCTGATTTACAGGGCCTTGCAGTCTACAAAGAGCCTTACTGCACCGGACTAAATTTTTTGGTGCAACTCAAAACAAAGTACCAGCATCTCACCAGGACCCAGGCCCCTATAGCCCATGGGGCCCCTGACTGTAATTACCCCTGTCACCCTCTGATGGCGGCACTGTCTAAGCCTACATTTGACAGAGTTATTCAAGCATCTTAATTAACATTCTAAATTATTGAATTTTATGAATTATTGATTTAAATTAATTTGAGCATGTACGTGTCAGGGTTTCACCCTGACTTCGCTAGTTGTTTGCAGCCTTCTGCCATTTCAGACTCACCTGTGTTTTCTCCTTGCCTGAAGCAGAGTGGGTAACATCCATGCTCCCTCTTATGGCCAAACTGGAGATCATCATCAGAGAAAGACAGGTTGCAGTCCCAGAATGATGATGTCATCACTTCCAATTTAACTGACTTAGTCCAGTCTGCCATTGCCCTTGCATGGTCTCAGACTTCACTGTGGGTTCCTGTCTCCATGTATTACCTGGCTTGTTTGCCGTCCCTTCTGGTTCCTGATCTCTGGCTCGTTCCTGACTTTGCTGATCTCCGTGTTGCCTATCCCGGCTCGTCTGATTATCGACTTGGGCTCCTTAACCGGCTCATCTGACTTCCTGCTCTGGCTTTGACTCCTGGCTTGTCATTTGGCTTTTGGACTTGTTCTTATTTTTTGTTATTTTTTAATAAAAGTGTGATTATTTTAGCATTTAAAGTCTCTGGAGCATATTTATCAAGCTCCCATGTTTGCGGCGAGCCTTGCTATCTCTTGCTATCTTTATTTGAAAAAAAAAGGCATCTAAGCTAAGGAGCCAGACAATTTTTGGTTCAGAACATGGACAGCACTTGTTTATTGGTGGGTGAATTTATCCACCAATCAGCAAGAACAACTCAGGTTGTTCATCAAAAATGGGCCGGCATCTAAACTTACATTCATGCTTTTCAAATAAAGATACCAAGAGAAAAAAGCAAATTTGATAATAGGAGTAAATTAGAAAGTTGCTTAAAATTGCATGCTCTATCTGAATCCCAAAAGAACAAATATTGGTTCAGTGTCCCTTTAAGTGTAAGGGGCATATTTATCAAGCTCGCTGGAAACAGAAGTTATGAAGCAGCACTCTAAAGACCGCTGCTCCATAACCTGTCCGCCTGCAGTCTAAAGACCGCTGCTCCATAACCTGTCCGCCTGCTCTGAGGTGGCGGACAGAAATCAACCCGACCGACTACGATTGGGTTGATTGACACCCCTACTAGCGGCCAAATGGCAGCGAATCTGCAGGGGGCGGTATTGCACCAGCAGTTCACAAGAACTGCTGGTGCAATGATAAATGCTGAGAGCGTATGCTGTTGGCATTTATCGATGTGCAGCGGACATGATCCGCAATATCAGATCATGTCCACTTGCACATTAATAAATAGGCCCCTCTGTCTGATTCCTGGTACCCTGACATTACGTTTTGCTATAGACTGTTTCTTCCATTCTGGCTGCCATTACTTTGAGCAGGAGTAAGAAAACTCATTTACCACATATATTACAAAGCTGTTACAAATTATATGTGCTGAGTAGCTGGTAACCAAACCAGGACTAAGGTTGGAGATTTCATATTAAAAATTGAGCCCTTCCTCTCTCTTGATTGGTTTAGGGATTAACCAATCTGAAGAGAAGTATGACAGAATATCCATTTTGTGCTTTTTTCTGTAGCTTTACTTTGCTAATGCTATAGGTTTTTCCTCATTTTTAAGAATAAAGGAGACTTAAAGATAAAAAAAGCAGTGGTTTTGCCTTAGGAAAGATGATGCAGGAATGGAGTTTTGACAATATATATTGTAATGCCTTTTAATACATTTAGACCTTTGAATTCATAAGGAGTTTAATGATGATATTTTATGATTTTGTTTCCTCATATTAATATTTTAAGCAGACACATGACAAAAAGACAAATGCGACAGACACAGTTAAAGGGACAGTCTACCTGAATATTTTTATTGTTTAAAAATATAGATAATCCCTTTATTACCTATTCCCTAGTTTTGTATAACCGACACTGTTATATTTATATACTTTTTACCGCTGTGATTACCTTGTATCTAAAGCCGCATTTTAGCCTATTAATGTTGCTTCATAAATAACTCCATGGGAGTGAGCACAATGTTATCTATATGACACACATGAACTAGAACGGTCTTCTGTGAAAAGCTAATATAAAGCACTGAAATAAAAGATGGCCTGCAGAGGCTTAGAAATAGTCAGAAATGTAGTGGTTTAAAGGTTATAAAGTATATTAATATAACAATTTTGGTTGTGCAAAGCTGGGAAATGCGTAGTAAAGGCATTATCTATCTTTTTAAAGAATACAAAAATCACATAGACTGTCCCTTTAATTAATAAAACCATTCAGACAAATATTTGGATGCATGTGTGTGTCAAATACAGATTTCAAAAATAAAATGAGCTCAAATCTTATTGAATAACTAGTAGCCATAGAAGGGATGACAATAATATCTACCAGTCACCACAAGATACAGATCACACAACAGCAATGTGGTGCATTAAATACAGCACTGTGCCTTCATTGGGCACACAAGCAGATTGTTTTGTAGAGATAACATTTTGTTAGGTTGGCATCACATATTACAAAGGACTTTGTACTGTATTATGCTTGACTCACTGGGTATATCGGGGACACAATCTGCTCTGTCTGATCTCCTAATGGGGGGCAGATAAGGGGGGTTGATTGAGGCGGCTCTCTTGCATTCCCATAATGCTGTGCTCCTGGCTCCCTGTCAGCGTCTGATTCTGGCTGTTATCCCAGTCTCTTTCTCTCTGTCTCCATTTTGCAGTTTGCTCAGCTCAGAGTCTTAAGGTAAGCACACTCTGCAGGAAATACTGCGGTCTCACCTTGGGCTACCTCTGTACTATTTATTAGTGTTTTGTGACATTAGAGAGAAAGAGGTCTCTGAACTATTTAACCCTTTGTTCACAATTGCTGGTTCTAGCAAAATGTGCAACAAAGATGTTATTTTATTCTGCTAAATGTCTGTATTTGCTTTGCATACTGATAAAAAAAAACTAGACAGAGAGACAGAAAGACATAGATACAGGGATAGATAGATCACATTCCAGTTGAAACTTAATAACTGGTATAAACAACAAAAATCCATTAATGTCAGAATATTTTAGTTATTAATTTTACAGCTGGAATGTGATGTAACCCCTAGATAACTTACATAAACAGACGGTTAAAAAAAAAGCATTGTATCTATGTAACAGTGTATTTGGGGGGAGAGCAGGTGGAGGAGACTGTGTATGTGGGGAAGCACAGATTGTGGAGAAAGGGGGACAAAAGGAAATACGGTATATATGGGGAGAATACACTGTAAAGAATTTAACACATTTAGGGGGTAACATAGGTGAAGCACTTAGTCTATTTTGGCATTACAAGGTGAAGTATTAGGTGTATTTGGGTGAACACAGGGTGAACGACTGGTTGTATTTGTATGAACACAAGGTGAAGTACTGGGTGTATTTAGGGGAACACAAGGTGAAGCATTTTTTAGTCGTATTTGGGGGAACACAAGATGAAGTACTGGGTGTATTTGGAAAAACATAAGGTGAAGTACTGGGTGTATTTGGGGAAACACAAGGTGAAGTACTGGGTGTATTTGGAAAAACATAAGGTAAAGTACTGGGTGTATTTGGAAAAACACAAGGTGAAGTACTGGGTGTATTTGGGGAAACACAAGGTGAAGTATTTGTAGTCGTATTTGGGGGAACACAAGGTGAAGTAATGGGAGTATTTGGGGAAACATGGTAAAGTATTGGCTGTATTTGTGGGAACACAAGGTGAAGTATTGGGTGTATTTGGGGGAACACAAGGTGAAGTATTTTTATTCGTATTTGGGGGAACACAAGGTGAAGTACTGGGAGTATTTGGGGAAACATGGTAAAGTATTGGCTGTATTTGTGGGAACACAAGGTGAAGTATTGTGTGTATTTGGGGGAAAACAAGGTGAAGTATTTTTAGTCGTATTTGGGGGAACACAAGGTAAAGTACAGTATTTGTGGAAACATGGTAAAGTATTGGGTGTATTTGTGGGAACACAAGGTGAAGTATTGGGTGGATTTAGGGGAACAGAAGATGAAGCACTCAGTGTATATAGGGGGGGCACAAGGTGAAGGGGTGTATAAGGAGGCATCGTGGCTGATCCTTGGCTAATCAGGGGGGCCAGTGAACTGAGTGATGGGCATATGTGATGGGATTGGGGAGTGTACGTAGGTTTTAGAGTTCAGTAAAATTAAATGAATGTCCTTGATCCAGAGGTCAGTGGAGACAGAGGAACTTGCCAAACTTTTGCTGCAGGTGCCAGGAAGGGAGGTGTTACAGGCACTGAAAAGAGACAAGTGTGAAGAGGGTGCTCTATTCTGATAGGTCACTCACTGTAGTGTTGCCATAACCTCTGTTTGCTTGTGTGTACATACTTCCCAGATGTTGCCGCTGCGTGCTCTAAGATCCCCTCTTATATCCAGGATAAAGATTTTGGGAGTGACATCAGTCAGAACTGCTCATAGCCATGAAGGACAAGGTAAATGAGCCCTGATAACACCAGTGGGCTGGGGTACCAAAACCACATTAATACATACAGGATATAAGGGAGGTCAATATCACTGGGGGGCTCTCTTTCATATCTGTAATACATATAGGGCTTGCCAACTCTGAAATACACATTATAGGGTTACTTGTGTAATACAGAGAGGATTTGCATGGGGCATAACCGTAATTCTCAGAATAAAAGGGGCATAAACTGTAAAACAAAAAGGATATATAGATCTTGTCTATATTTTTCAGAAAGTGAGAATGTTGCACTATAAATTACGTATACAAATATTTAAATCAGTGTTTTCAACAAGGACCACTAACAGGACAGATTTAAGAAGGACATTAAAGGGACATTAAACACTAAATAAATGCTAGCTATAATGATATGTTCAAAGCAAAGGTTAGCACAAGAGTAATAAACATATACAGTGTATATATATATATATATATATATTAATAAATTACATGAATTGTTTGAATATTAGAAAATAAGTACAAAGTTTTAGCGTCCATTAAAACAATGGGCACTTCCATGTAGTAACAAATGTTTTCTTTATATCATCTTCTCTACTAAGGCCATTTAAGGATAGCTATAAATGACTAACTAGAGTGTGCAACCAGGGACTGTGCATAGCAGTTTTATGTCTGCGATTCCAACTCTAACAGGAACTGGAAAGCTCACAATTTTCAGAATTAAATGACAGGAAAAGAGGACATACAATACATAATATTAAACATTTTATAGTATTTATAGTAAAATCTGAAAATAAATAATCAAAGTGTATTGCAAAGTTTTTCTTACTACATAAAATTAACCCCTTCACACCGTTAGGACGTTCCATACCATCATAACAGCGCTGGGCTTTAACGCCGTTAGGACGGCATGAAATGTACTACCATATACGGCATTCCCCTTTGACGAAGGCAAGGATTGGTCTGCGGGGGCGTGCCTAACAGTGTAGACAGTTCCCCATGATCCAATCCAGGCCTTTAAATCACATGATAACATTGGCAATCGCGTGATTTCATTTGTACTAATATTGTTTACATCAGAACTTCGTTCTGATGTGAAAACTATAGTACTGCCACAAAGGGGTTGAGAGATTTTATAATAACATTTTATAATTTTTGTTTCCATATTTTTTGTAAAACATGCAGAGGCACGTACTCCTCCATCAAAATCTGTGGGAGTTGTCTTTTTTGTCTAGTGAACAGTGGGGAGTACACAACTGATATTGCTGTATTAGTTTAAATTTAAAGTTAACAGCTTCTACCATTTTTGAGACAAAATATATTCACAGTATGTTTAAATGATGATCTTTTTTTTATAGATAATCGAACATTTTTATAGAATGCCCCTTTAAGTACTGCATTGTGAAAATAATTTAAACCTGTAATTTTGTCAGCTGGATTAGCACTGTTTTGCAGTTCTGGGACATTGTGATGTTTATCTCTTCTGCTGTGACCAATTAGGGACAGATACAAAATGAGATCCTGCACTGATCAAGCAATCATTCCGAAACATTTTTTCAGGGTTATGATTCTGATTCCTGCAGGATGCCCTCCAGCCTTTCAGGGGGCAGTAAAAACTTCCCATGGTTTTCATAGGGAAATTGCAGGAAAAACAGGCAAAATAAATAATGAAAATGCCGGGTTTCTTTACTTTTGCTCTTGATTATACAATTTGGTGTCTTTCATAATAACTTAGGAAACCTTATCTAATGATTTTCTACAAAAAACTACCATTAAAACCTAAAGGGTCTTTTGTAGCTAAATCATTATATAAACTTTTTCTAAACAATTGTGATTGACCCTTTATTAGAAATTAAGTGTTGAGTTTATTGTCCCTTTAGGCATTTCCATGTTTAAGCCAATCAGAAGCTCCTGCCTTGTGACAGATTGTTTTTCAATGGGAAGGGAAATGTATCTTAATAGAACTGGGATTGAAAAAGACATACAAATGCTAGTTGTGCATAAAGTAATGTCATTCCAGTGCGTATAGTTTTGTCACATGGTGTAATGCTGTCTAGCTAATACAATATGCTGTTTCTTTTTTACAGTTTCGAGGCCCCGATGGTTCAGAACTTCTGTACTATGACCATCGTATGTCCCTCTGCCTGACATCCCCTTTCAGCGTGAGCTGAGCACGCAACAGGTTGCTCTGAAGGAAAAGGAGAAAGGTCCCTGGGGGACAGCTAAGCATGGAAGACAAGATATCACGTAATGCACATTAACAAAAATAAGGCTGTGACACTGTGTTGGGCTCTAGGGATCCCAGCCTAAAGTGTTCATACTCTGAATAATACACTAGAGTAGCTTATCTCTTGTGCATCGCTCCCATATCGGCCTTCACTCACTTTTTTCACATTTCTCTTTCAGTTTACCACATCAAATTTAACAAGACCTACGCTGAAATAAATAAAACCAAGTAATGAGTGGAAGACGGTAATTGGAAGCATCCTTATTTTCTTTGGTCTAACTGGATTCATTGTGTGGTGGCAAGAGTGTACGGTGAGCGTGATTGATTAGATTTACGCAATGACATTGTCACCCCTAAACAGAGCCCCAGTAAAGGGTTATCTCACTGTATATACAATGTATCCACCTGCATCATTATATGTTTACACCCCTGAAACATCCCCTTCTGTACATTGTATCCCTCTGCAATATCCTCTCTTACCCTCCTGTAACATTGTATCCTCTGCAATATCCTCTCTTACCCTCCTGTACATTGTATCCCCTGCAATATCCTCTCTTACCCCCCTGTACATTGTATCCCCTGCAATATCCCTCTCTTACTCTTCTGTACATTGTATCCCCTGCAATATCCTCTCTTACTCTCTTGTACATTGTATCCACTGCAATATCCTCTCTTACCCCTCCTGTACATTTTTATCCGCTGCAATTCCTCTTACTCTCCTGTACATTATATCCCCTGCAATATCACTCTCTTACCCCCCTGTACATTGTATCCCCTGCAATATCCTCTCTTACTCTCCTGTACATTGTATCCCCTGCAATATCCTCTCTTACCCTCCCTGTACATTGTATCCCCCTGAAATATCCTCTCTTACTCTCCTGTACATTGTATCCCCCTGCAATATCCTCTCTTACCCTCCTGTACATTTTTATCCGCTGCAATATCCTCTTACTCTCCTGTACATTGTATCCCTGCAATATCTTCTCTTACCCCCCTGTACATTGTATCCCCTGCAATATCCTCTCTTACTCTCCTGTACATTGTATCCCCCTGCAATATCCTCTCTTACTCTCCTGTACATTGTATCCCCTGCAATATCCTCTCTTACCCTCCTGTACATTTTTATCCACTGCAATATCCTCTTATTCTCCTGTACATTGTATCCTCTGCAATATCCTCTATTACCCTCCTGTACATTGTATCCCCTGCAATATCCTCTCTTACCCCTCTGTACATTGTATCCCTCTGCAATATCCTCTCTTACCCTCCTGTAACATTGTATCCCCTGCAATATCCTCTCTTACCCTCCTGTACATTGTATCCTCTGCAATATCCTCTCTTACCCTCCTGTACATTGTATCCCCTGCAATATCCTCTCTTACCCCCCCTGTACATTGTTATCCCCTGCAATATCCTCTCTTACTCTTCTGTACATTGTATTCCCTGCAATATATCTCTTACCTATCCTGTACATTGTATCCCCTGCAATATCCTCTTATGCTCCTGTACATTGTATTCCCTGCAATATCCTCTCTTACTATCCTGTACATTGTATCCTCTGCAATATCCTCTCTTACCATCCTGTACATTGTATCCTCTGCAATATCCTCTCTTACCCTCCTGTACATTGTATCCTCTGCAATATCCTCTATTACCCTCCTGTACATTGTATCCCCTGCAATATCCTCTCTTACTCCTCCTGTACATTGTATCCTCTACAATATCCTCTCTTACCCTCCTGTACATGTATCCCCTGCAATATCCTCTCTTACCCCCCCTGTACATTGTATCCCCTGCAATATCCTCTCTTACTCTTCTGTACATTGTATCCCCCTGCAATATCCTCTCTTACTCTCCTGTACATTGTATCCCCTGCAATCTCCTCTCTTACCCTCCTGTACATTTGTATCCTCTGCAATATCCTCTTACTCTCCTGAACATTATATCCCCTGCAATATCCTCTCTTACCCCCCTGTACATTGTATCCCCTGCAATATCCTCTCTTACTCTCCTGTACATTGTATCCCCTGCAATATCCTCTCTTACCCTCCTGTACATTGTATCCCCTGCAATATCCTCTCTTACTCTCCTGTACATTGTATCCCTGCAATATCCCTCTCTTACCCTCCTGTACATTTTTATCCGCTGCAATATCCTCTTACTCTCCTGTACATTGTATCCCCTGCCAATATCTTCATCTTACCCCCCACCTGTACATTGTATCCCCTGCAATATCCTCTCTTGCTCTCCTGTACATTTGTATCCCCCTGCAATATCCTCTCTTACTCTCCTGTACATTGTTATCCCCTGCATATCCTCTCTTACCCCTCCTGTACATTTTATCCACTGCAATATCCCCCCCCCCCCTCCCCCTTATTCTCCTGTACATTGTATCCCTTGCAATATCCTCTCTTACCCCCCTTGTACATTGTATCCCCTGCAATATCCTCTCTTGCCCCCCCTGTACATGGTATCCCCCTGCAATATCCTCTCTTACCCTCCTGTACATTGTATTCCCTGCAATATATTCTCTTACTATCCTGTAACATTGTATCCCCTGCAATATCCTCTTATGCTCCTGTACATTGTATTCCCTGCAATATCCTCTGCTTACTATCCTGTACATTGTATCATCTGCAATATCCTCTCTTACCCCCCTATACATTTTATCCTCTGCAATATCCTCTCCCTCTTGTACATTGTAATCCCCTGCAATATCCTCTCTTACCCTCCTGTACATTGTATCCCCTGCAATATCCTCTCTTACCCTCCTGCCACATTGTATCCCCTGCAACTATCCTCTTACTCTGCCTCTACATTGTATCCCCTGCAATATCCTCTTACTCTGTGTACATTGTATCCCCTGCAATATCCTCTTACTCTGCTGTACATTGTATCCCCTTCAATATCCTCTTACTCTCCTGTACATTGTATCCCCTGCAATATCCTCTTACTCTGCTGTCATTGTATCCCCTGCAATATCCTCTCTTACCCCCTGTACAATGTATTCCCTGAAATATCCTCTCACCCTCCTGTACCATGGTATTTCCTGCAATATCCTCTCTTACCCCCCTGTACATTGTATCCAATGCAATATCCTCTCTTACCCTCCTGTACATTGTATCCCCTGCAATATCCTCTCTTACCCTCCTGTCATTGTATTCCCTGCAATATATTCTCTTACTATCCTGTACATTGTATCCCCTGCAATATCCTCTCTTACTCTCCTGTACATTGTATCCCCCTGCAATATCCTCTCTTACCCTCCTGTACATTTTTATCCGCTGCAATATCCTCTTACTCTCCTGTACATTATATCCCCTGCAATATCCCTCTCTTACCCCCCTGTACATTGTATCCCCTGCAATATCCTCTCTTACTCTCCTGTACATTGTATCCCCTGCAATATCCTCTCTACCCTCCTGTACATTGTATCCCCTGAAATATCCTCTCTTACTCTCCTGTACATTGTATCCCCCTGCAATATCCTCCTCTTCCCCTCTGTACATTTTTATCTGCTGCAATATTCCTCTTACTCTCCTGTACATTGTATTCCCCTGCAATATCTTTCTCTTACCCCCCTGTACAATTGTATCCACTGCCAATATCCTCTCTTACTCTCCTGTACATTGTACTCCCCTGCAATATCCTCTCTTACTCTCCTGTACATTGTATCCCCTGCAATATCCTCTCTTACCCTCCTGTACATTTTTATCCACTGCAATATCCTCCTTATTCTCCTGTACATTGTATCCTCTGCAATATCCTCTATTACCCTCCTGTACATTGTATCCCCCTGCAATATCCTCTCTTACCCTCCTGTACATTGTATCCTCTGCAATACTCCTCCTCTTTCCCTCCTGTACATTGTATCCCCCTGCACTATCCTCTCTTACCCTCCTGTACATTGTATCCTCTGCAATATCCTCTCTTACCCTCCTGTACATTGTATCCCCTGCAATATCCTCTCTTACCCCCCCTGTACATTGTTATCCCCTGCAATATCCTCTCTTTACTCTTCTGTACATTGTATTCCCTGCAATATATTCTCTTTACTATCCTGTACATTGTATCCCCTGCAATATCCTCTTATGCTCCTGTACTATTGTATTCCCCTGCAATATCCTCTCTTACTATCCTGTACATTGTATCCTCTGCAATATCCCCTCTATTACCATCCTGTACATTGTATCCTCTGCAATATCCTCTCTTACCCCCCTCCTGTACATTGTATCCTCCTGACAATATCCTCTATTACCCTCCTGTACATTGTATCCCCTGCAATATCCTCTCTTACCCCTCCTGTACATTGTATCCTCTGCAATATCCTCTCTTACCCTCCTGATACATTGTATCCCCTGCAATATCCTCTCTTACCCCCCTGTACATTGTATCCCCTGCAATATCCTCTCTTACTCTCCTGTACATTGTATCCCCTGCAATATCCTCTCTTACCCTCCTGTACATTTTTATCCGCTGCAATATCCTCTTACTCTCCTGTACATTATATCCCCTGCAATATCCTCTCTTACCCCCCTGTACATTGTATCCCCTGCAATATCCTCTCTTACTCTCCTGTACATTGTATCCCCTGCAATACTCCTCTCTTACCCTCCTGTACATTGTATCCCCTGAAATATCCTCTCTTACCCTCCTGTACATTGTATCCCCTGCAATATCCCTCTCTTACCCTCCTGTACTTTTTTATCCGCTGCAATATCCTCTTACTCTCCCTGTACATTGTATCCCCTGCAATATCTTCTCTTACCCTCCTGTACATTGTATCCCCTGCAATATCCTCTTTCCCTCCTGTACATTGTATCCCCTGCAATATCCTCTCTTACCCTCTTGTACATTGTATCCCCTGCAATATCCTCTCTTACCCTCCTGTACATTTTTATCCACTGCAATATCCTCTTATTCTCCTGTACATTGTATCCCTTGCAATATCCTCTCTTACCCCCCTGTACATTGTATCCCCTGCAATATCCTCTCTTGCCCCCCCTGTACATGGTATCCCCTGCAATATCCTCTCTTACCCTCCTGTACATTGTATTCCCTGCATATATTCTCTTACTATCCTGTACATTGTATCCCCTGCAATATCCTCTTATGCTCCTGTACATTGTATTCCCTGCAATATCCTCTCTTACTATCCTGTACATTGTATCATATGCAATATCCTCTCTTACCCCCTATACATTTTATCCCTCTGCAATATCCTCTCCCCTCTTGTACATTGTATCCCCTGCAATATCCTCTCTTACCCTCCTGTACATTGTATCCCCTGCAATATCCTCTCTTACCCTCCTGCACATTGTATCCCCTGCAATATCCTCTTACTCTGCTCTACATTGTATCCCCCTGCAATATCCTCTTACTCTGCTGTACATTGTATCCCTGCAATATCCTCTTACTCTGCCTGTACGATTGTATCCCCTTCAATATCCTTTTACTCTCCTGTACATTGTATCCCCTGAATATCCTCTTACTCTGCTGTACATTGTATCCCCTGCAATATCCTCTCTTACCCCTGTACAATGTATTCCCTGAAATATCCTCTCACCCTCCTGTACATGGTATTTCCTGCAATATCCTCTCTTACCCCCCTGTACATTGTATCCCATGCAATATCCTCTCTTACCCTCCTGTACATTGTATCCCCTGTAATATCCTCTCTTACCCTCCTGTCCATTGTATTCCCTGCAATATATTCTCTTACTATCCCTGTACATTGTATCCCCTGCAATATCCTCTCTTACTCTCCTGTACATTGTATCCCCTGCAATATCCTCTCTTACCCTCCTGTACATTTTTATCCGCTGCAATATCCTCTTACTCTCCTGTACATTATATCCCCTGCAATATCCTCTCTTACCCCCCCTTACCATTGTATCCCCTGCAATATCCTCTCCTTACTCTCTGTACATTGTATCCCCTGCAATATCCTCTCTTACCCTCCTGTACATTGTATCCCCTGAAATATCCTCTCTTACTCTCCTGTACATTGTATACCCCTGCAATATCCTCTCTTACCCTCCTGTACATTTCTTATCCGCTGCAATATCCCTCTTACTCTCCTGTACATTGTATCCCCTGCAATATCTTCCTCTACCCCCCTGTACATTGTATCCCCTGCAATATCCTCTCTTACTCTCCTGTACATTGTATCCCCTGCAATATCCTCCTCTTACTCTCCTGTACATTGTATCCCCCTGAACTATCCTCTCTTACCCTCCTGTACATTTTTATCCACTGCAATATCCTCTTATTCTCCTGTACATTGTATCCTTGCAATATCCTCTCTTACCCCCCTGTATATTGTATCCCCTGAAATATCCTCTCTTGCCCCCCTTGTACATGGTATCCCCTGCAATATCCTCTCTTACCCTCCTGTACATCTGTATTCCCTGCAATATATTCTCTTACTATCCTGTACATTGTATCCCCTGCTATATCCTCTTATGTCTCCTGTACATTGTATTCCCTGCAATATCCTCTCTTACTATCCTGTACATTGTATCATCTGCAATATCCTCTCCTTACCCCCTATACATTTTATCCTCCTGCAATATCCTCTCCCTCTTGTACATTTGTATCCCCTGCAATATCCTCTCTTACCCTCCTGTACATTGTATACCCTGCAATATCCTCTCTTACCTCTGCACATTGTATCCCCTGCAATATCCCTCTTACTCTGCTCCTACATTGTATCCCCTGCAATATCCTCTTACTCTGCTGTACATTGTATCCCCTGCAATATCCTCTTACTCTGCTGTACATTGTATCCCCTTCAATATCCTCTTACTCTCCTGTACATTGTATCCCCTGCAATATCCTCTTACTCTGCTGTACATTGTATCCCCTGCAATATCCTCTCTTACCCCCTGTACAATGTATTCCCTGAAATATCCTCTCAACCTCCTGTACATGGTATTTCCTGCAATATCCTCTCTTACCCCCCTGTACATTGTATCCCATGCAATATCCTCTTACCCGCCTGTACATTTTTATCCACTGCAATACCTCTTACCCTTCTGTACATTGTATCCCCTGCAATATCCTCTCTTACCCCCCTGTACATTGTATCCCCTGCAATATCCTCTCTTACTCTTCTGTACATTGTATTCCCTGCAATATATTCTCTTACTATCCTGTACATTGTATCCCCTGCAATATCCTCTTATGCTCCTGTACATTGTATTCCCTGCAATATCCTCTCTTACTATCCTGTACATTGTATCCTCTGCAATATCCTCTCTTACCATCCTGTACATTGTATCCTCTGCAATATCCTCTGTTACCCTCCTGTACATTGTATCTTCTGCAATATCCTCTCTTACCCTCCTGTACATTGTATCCCCTGCAATATCCTCTCTTACCCTCCTGTACATTGTATCCTCTGCAATATCCTCTCTTACCCTCCTGTACATTGTATCCCCTGCAATATCCTCTCTTACCCCCCTGTACATTGTATCCCCTGCAATATCCTCTCTTACTCTTCTGTACATTGTATCCCTGCAATATCCTCTCTTACTCTCTCCTGTACATTGTATCCCCTGCAATATCCTCTCTTACCCTCCTGTACATTTTTATCCGCTGCAATATCCTCTTACTCTCCTGTACATTATATCCCCTGCAATATCCTCTCTTACCCCCTGTACATTGTATCCCCTGCAATATCCTCTCTTACCCTCCTGTACATTGTATCCCCTGCAATATCCTCTCTTACCCTCCTGTACATTGTATCCCCTGAAATATCCTCTCTTACTCTCCTGTACATTGTATCCCCTGCAATATCCTCTCTTACCCTCCTGTACATTTTTATCCGCTGCAATATCCTCTTACTCTGCTGTACATTGTATCCCCTGCAATATCTTCTCTTACCCCCTGTACATTGTATCCCCTGCAATATCCTCTCTTACTCTCCTGTACATTGTATCCCCTGCAATATCCTCTCTTACTCTCCTGTACATTGTATCCCCTGCAATATCCTCTCTTACCCTCCTGTACATTTTTATCCGCTGCAATATCCTCTTACTCTCCTGTACATTGTATCCCTTGCAATATCCTCTCTTACCCCCCTGTACATTGTATCCCCTGCAATTCCTCTCTTGCCCCCCCTGTACATGGTATCCCCTGCAATATCCTCTCTTACCCTCCTGTACATTGTATTCCCTGCAATATATTCTCTTACTATCCTGTACATTGTATCCCCTGCAATATCCTCTTATGCTCCTGTACATTGTATTCCCTGCAATATCCTCTCTTACTATCCTGTACATTGTATCATCTGCAATATCCTCTCTTACCCCCTATACATTTTATTCTCTGCAATATCCTCTCCCTCTTGTACATTGTATCCCCTGCAATATCCTCTCTTACCCTCCTGTACATTGTATCCCCTGCAATATCCTCTCTTACTCTCCTGTACATTGTATCCCCTGCAATATCCTCTTACTCTGCTCTACATTGTATCCCCTGCAATATCCTCTTACTCTGCTGTACATTGTATCCCCTGCAATCCTCTTACTCTGCTGTACATTGTATCCCCTTCAATATCCTCTTACTCTCCTGTACATTGTATCCCCTGCAATATATTCTTACTCTGCTGTACATTGTATCCCCTGCAATATCCTCTCTTACCCCCTGTACAATGTATTCCCTGAAATATCCTCTCACCCTCCTGTACATGGTATTTCCTGCAATATCCTCTCTTACCCCCCTGTACATTGTATCCCCTGCAATATCCTCTCTTACCCTCCTGTACATTGTATCCCCTGCAATATCCTCTCTTACCCTCCTGTACATTGTATTCCCTGCAATATATTCTCTTACTATCCTGTACATTGTATCCCCTGCAATATCATCTCTTACTCTCCTGTACATTGTATCCCCTGCAATATCCTCTCTTACCCTCCTGTACATTTTTATCCGCTGCAATATCCTCTTACTCTCCTGTACATTATATCCCCTGCAATATCCTCTCTTACCCCCCTGTACATTGTATCCCCTGCAATATCCTCTCTTACTCTCCTGTACATTGTATCCCCTGGAATATCCTCTCTTACCCTCCTGTACATTGTATCCCCTGAAATATCCTCTCTTACTCTCCTGTACATTGTATCCCCTGCAATATCCTCTCTTACCCTCCTGTACATTTTTATCCGGCAATATCCTCTTACTCTCCTGTACATTGTATCCCCTGCAATATCTTCTCTTACCCCCCTGTACATTGTATCCCCTGCAATATCCTCTCTTACTCTCCTGTACATTGTATCCCCTGCAATATCCTCTCTTACTCTCCTGTACATTGTATCCCCTGCAATATCCTCTCTTACCCTCCTGTACATTTTTATCCACTGCAATATCCTCTTATTCTCCTGTACATTGTATCCCTTGCAATATCCTCTCTTACCCCCCTGTACATTGTATCCCCTGCAATATCCTCTCTTACCCTCCTGTACATTGTATCCCCTGCAATATCCTCTCTTACCCTCCTGCACATTGTATCCCCTGCAATATCCTCTTACTCTGCTCTACATTGTATCCCCCCTGCAATATCCTCTTACCTCTGCTGTACATTGTATCCCCTGCAATATCCTCTTACTCTGCTGTACATTGTATCCCCTGCAATATCCTCTTACTCTCCTGTACATTGTATCCCCTGCAATATCCTCTTACTCTGCTGTACATTGTATCCCCTGCAATATCCTCTCTTACCCCCTGTACAATGTATTCCCTGAAATATCCTCTCACCCTCCTGTACATGGTATTTCCTGCAATATCCTCTCTTACCCCCTGTACATTGTATCCCATGCAATATCCTCTTACCCGCCTGTACATTTTTATCCACTGCAATATCCTCTTACCCTTCTGTACATTGTATCCCCTGCAATATCCTCTCTTACCCTCCTGTACATTGTATCCTCTGCAATATCCTCTCTTACCCTCCTGTACATTGTATCCCCTGCAATATCCTCTCTTACCCCCTGTACATTGTATCCCCTGCAATATCCTCTCTTACCCTCCTGTACATTGTATCCCCTGCAATATCCTCTCTTACCCTCCTGTACATTGTATCCCCTGCAATATCCTCTCTTACCCTCCTGTACATTGTATTCCCTGCAATATCCTCTTACCCTCCTGTACTCTGTATTCAATGCAATATCCTCTCTTACCCTGATGTACATTGTATCCCCTGCAATATCCTCCCTTACCTCATGTACATTGTATACCCTGAAATATCTTCTTACCCTCCAGTACATTGTATTCCCTGCAATATCCTATCTTACCATCCTGTACATTGTTTCCTCTGCAATATTTTCTCTTACCCTCCTATACATTGTATCCTCTGCAATATCTTCTCTTACCCTCCTATACATTGTATCCTCTGCAATATCCTCTATTACCCTCTTGTACATTGTATCCTCTGCAATATCCTCTCTTACCCTCCTGTACATTGTATCCCCTGCAATATCCTCTCACCCTCCTGTACATGGTATTCCCTGCAAAATCCTCTCTTACCCCCCCCTGTACATTGTATCACCTGCAATATCCTCTTACCCTCCTGTACATTGTATCCCCTGCAAATATCCTCTCTTACCCTCCTGTACATTGTATCCCCTGCAATATCCTCTCTTACCCTCCTGCACATTGTATCCCCTGCAATATCCTCTTACCCTCCTGTACATTGTATCCCCTGCAATATCCTCTTACCCTCCTGTACATTGTATCCCCTGCAATATCCTCTTACCCTCCTGTACATTGTATCCCCTGCAATATCCTCTCATCCTCCTGTACATGGTATTTCCTGCAATATCCTCTCTTACCCCCCTGTACATTGTATCCCCTGCAATATCCTCTCTTACCCTCCTGTACATTGTATCCCCTGCAATATCCTCTTACTCTGCTGTACATTGTATCCCCTGCAATATCCTCTTACTCTGCTGTACATTGTATCCCCTGCAATATCCTCTTACTCTGCTGTACATTGTATCCCCTGCAATATCCTCTTACTCTCCTGTACATTGTATCCCCTGCAATATCCTCTTACTCTGCTGTACATTGTATCCCTGCAATATCCTCTTTTACCCCCTGTACAATGTATCCCTGAAATATCCTCTCACCCCCTGTACATGGTATTTCCTGCAATATCCTCTCTTACCCCCCCCTGTACATTGTATCCCATGCAATATCCTCTACCCGGCTGTACATTTTTATCCGCTGCAATATCCTCTTACCCTTCTGTACATTGTATCCCCTGCAATATGCTCTCTTACCCTCCTGTACATTGTATCCTCTGCAATATCCTCTTACCCTCCTGTACATTGTATCCCTTGCAATATCCTCTCTTACCCTCCTGTACATTTTTATCCACTGCAATATCCTCTTACCCTCCTGTACATTGTATCCCCTGCAATATCCTCTCTTACCCTCCTGTACATT